>NC_140545.1:27982721-28045221 GCF_057382185.1 Mchenga conophoros | reverse complement strand
GGAAGCTGGTTCCACAGAAGAGGGGCCTGAAAACTGAAGGCTCTCCCTCCCATTCTACTTTTAAATACTCTAGGAACAACAAGTAGGCCTGCAGTGCAAGAGCGAAGTGCTCTAATAGGGTGATATGGTACTACAAGGTCATTAAGATAAGATGGGGCCTGATTATTTAAGACCTTGTATGTGAGGAGCAGGATTTTGAATTCTGGATTTAACAGGGAGCCAATGAAGGGAAGCCAAAACAGGAGAAATCTGTTCTCTCTTTCTAGTCCCTGTCAGGACTCTTGCTGCAGCATTTTGGATTAACTGAAGGATGAATCTTAATATCCTATAAGCAAGCTTGTCTCTCAAAATGTATATCCCAATGAAGATACCCAGGATCTGTAGTAGGACTGGGCATCGTCACTGATTTCTAGAATCGATTCAAATCGAATCGATCGATTAGATTCGAGTGACGATCACAAGGTCCTGAATCGATTCGATCCACAATTCAATTCAGAGAAATTTTGCCTCAGACAGTCAGAAATATTATAATTCTGATCACGTATCAGTACATTTCCATATTATTATTATATCTATAAAAAGAAAGCTGACACTTGCGAGACTTTATCAAAAGTGAGCATCACAGCAGATGCCTTTGTGTCAAAGTAACTGAAGATAACAGACAGAAAAACATGAAGGAGATTTTCCTGGCCCGTTTTTTTATAGCAGGTAACCTTAAACATATTCTGCAATTTTACATAATTTTAAAAAGTTTACATTTCTTCAGTACTGAACAGCAGAAATTAGTCTCTCTTGTCCAAGGTCATTTAAGTTATAAAAAAAAAAAAAAAAAAAGACAGCGGCCGACAGCGCAGCGAATAATGCAGAAAACAGAGATTTGAGATGGGAAACTGTTCTTGAAGTACAGAGAGAGAGAGCTGTGCAGGAAGTGTGATTTTATTGTGGTGGAAGCAAAACAGCAAAAGTTAGAGGAAATTCATGACGATGTTTATGTGAAGCGAATTGTGATCCATAGTTTGGATCTTCTTTTGCTGCTGGTTCAGTCAATATTGTTTGGAGAGAGATAAAAACCTGCAGTTTCAGAAAGGGCGCAAACACAAAGCATGGAACCGCCGAAACATCAGAATCAGTGAGCTGTCGGCTTTCAGCCCCGACCGTGCCCGTGCTGTCGGGTGAGAAAGGCGACATCTCACTGATTCTGATGTTTCGTGGGGTCCGTGCTTTTACATCTTTGTGCAGAATCCGTGTAACTGCTCTCATTTACTGTTTTAGCTGTTTGGTGGTTGTTGAAATTTCGTGAGGTTTAACCTGAGATTCTGGCGTTTCGGGCAAAATAAATTTATATTTAAAAATCAATTCAGGATTTTAATGAATCGATATCAAGTTATCCAAGCTAGAATCGATTTTAATAGATAAATCGATAACCAAAACCCACCCCTAATCTGTAGTTTAAAACAGTTATCTACACACAGAAACAAACCAAACACATACACCCAGAGTTTCAGTGCTTGCAAAATAAAAAGTAAAAAGCAATGCAGAATGGCTGATTGCAGGTTGCAGCTTTCTCTAGAGCAAACCTGGGTTCGATCAAACCCTAGGGGTTTGGTGAGTTGGTCTCAGGGGTTCGGCAGAGCCTCTGCCATGACATGCACGGCTTATTTTGCGCACCAGTAAAAAAACATATCTGAATTTGAAAAAAAAAATCATATTTTATTTTTCACTAAAGAGGGGTTCAGTGACTGCGCATATGAAACTGGTGGGGTTCGGTACCTCTAACAAGGTTAAGAACCACTGCTCTAGAGTGAGGCAATTTATTTATAAATATATCTAAATATCTTTGTTTTCAATAATAATAGTGTTTGAAATATAAGAGTTGGAAGTTTTTAAATTTTTTACGCCCCTTAAAAGTCTTGTTTGAGTGTCGAGATTTGCTTCAGGTTAAATAAAGTCTTGGTAAGGAATGAGTTTGGCACTGAGCTGTTAGACTTATACTTAACAATGGCAGCAAATATCTCACAAAGATTGCCAAACACAGATAGCTGTGTGCATGTGTGTCATCCTCTCCCTCTACAGTAGTCATTGTAACTAAAACATGAGAAATACATTCATTAGTTAGATGACCCCAAAGTGACATGTTGTGCACTTACGTATACACAGATGTCTGCAGAGGACTTGCAGGAAGACAAAAGTGCCACAAACCTCATTCCTCAAGAGCGTACTGAAGATGTTTCAGCAACACACCACAAACTTATTACATGTTGACTTCTGTTACTGCACTATTACAGGTCATCACTGACAGCTCCTGCATTAATGTGAATGTACTGAACATTTACAAAGATGTCGTTTCTTCTTAGTTGTCATTTGATTTTTTTTTATAGAAGTTGGAGCAGCAACTGTCTACAAACACAAGGAGGAGCTTTGGTTTCTCGTCTCTCCGAGTCAAAAGTAGGACAGTGATGATACAAATTCATAGATGTGTTCATGTAATCAAGAATGTTCTGTTCAGCTTAGTAATAACTTTTTCATTGAGTCGGTTTGTATTGTGCCTCCAGAAAGGATCAACAGTGAAGACGGTGGATTTACACGGCGAAGGGGCCTCAGGTCTTTTTCATCGACGAGAGAGTCATCAAGAAAAGGTCAGAAACCTGTTGTGCTAGTCTGACTACCATCATGCAGCATTATGCAAACACAGGCACAGATATTCTCATAAATAAGGCCTTATATTTACAGTGTCACAGCACTAAAAGAAAACAGTGTTTTCTGAGCCCTTTCAAGTTGACAATTAAATCAATCCATGTTTGATAATGTACCAATTAACTGTAATAAATCAGTAATATCACTAATCTGTTGCCATCTGTTGTTGTGTACATCGGAGTTAGTGTTACTGATAGGCCCCAGCCTGAGGGGCCCACAGTGAACAAACAGTGTCTCTCAGCCAACATACTTACATCACTAAACTGGTCAAAGTGTACAATTTAGAAGTGTATAAACAAACAAAGATGAAGATTGTTCATTTAAACAATCACCAGCATTCTAGCAAGAGCAGTGTAACTCACAAATAAAGGTTTACACAGGTTTACCTTCTGGCAGTGGCAGTTCAGTCACACGAGGGGAGGCTAAGGAAGAATCTATCACACCTGCCCATCATACCTGTGTTAGTAAATCAGAGTTAAATAAACCAAGTGGCATACCACCTGCATATAAGAACAGTCACATTTCTCTAAATAAGGAAACACCTTTGCCTGGAGGTGAAGCAGTGACAATGCTGTAAAAGAGAAGCATGCGCCCTTAAGGCAAAAACAAAGAAAGAAAGGTGACTGTAAAAACTTCAATAAGAGTGTTTTAGGTCCAACTACATAAAAGTGACATTTCCCCTCAGACATTCACTCATGAAGGGAAAACCAGAATCAATGCTGATGTTAAAAAAGATTAGATGAAAAAGAAAAAACAGTCAGCCCGAGACGAGAAACCAAGTCCAAATCAAACTGCAGCATCCATAGGATAGTGCCAAGACATTACATTGTAAAGAATGAAACTGAGTCAGGGTTGATTGATTGATTTTATGTTTTATAATAAATAATAATCTCCAAACTCATTTCCAATCCCAGAATCTGTTCCAGATGACGATGGGGACTCACAGCTCTCAGGTGGTGAGAAACACATGATGAAGACAGGTATGTGTTTAACATGAATGCTAATGTGGACTGGTACTAATATAACACCTTTCTACTCAAACATGCAAAGCTCCTTCTACTACAAGTTCTAGCTAATGTTCACACTGTGATGGACTCACTGGGGCAGCTCTGTGTTCAGTATTGTTCCCATGGATATTTCATCACCTGTGCATCTTCATGTGCCCAGAACTGGCTAATCACCATCAGCGGTTTATCACACTCCACAATAACCTCCTTCACTTACTACCAGAGATGGGTTACTGTAATCCAATTACTTTTTCAAGTAACAAGTAAAGTAATGGATTACTATTGCAAAATGGTAATTAGATTACCGTTACTTTCCCGTAGGAACGCTGCGTTACTAAAATCGTGATTTTTTTTTTTGCGAGAATGTCTCACGACAGTGACGTAAGCAAGTGCGACGTTCGTGACAACAGCTGTGTGCAGATCAACAATGGATCATGTATTTAGTGCGGGAGAGAGTATGAGCGTGCAGCGTTTAAAGCGTGGAAGTACTGACCTTACTTTGAGTTTGATTCCATAAAAAGTGACAAAACATTAGTGTCCGTTGTGCGTGGGAAGAAAACTTCTTTTACAGCGAAAAAAAACCCTGAACTTCCGAGCAAGCACCGAGTAGCTATGACGTAATGGGGAAACTCAGAGAAACTCGTGGATTCTTCCACTGACCACTGCGGCACACCTGCACCAGGGTAAACCTCCGCCTACCCTACTCCTGCTTTGCAGGTGCAAATAGAGCAAAAGGACCACTGAGTCTTTGACTTTATTTATTTTCTGCTGTGTTTTACTTGCATCTATTTGAAAGAGTGAGTGTAAACACACAAAAAAAGACATGTTTTATATGCTGGAATGTGCAGAAAATCGGTTTAAATATTAAACAAATTTCTTCCAGTCAGAGAATGTTGCATATAATTAAATTTTTGCTTGATGCATAAAGTTAAAAGATTAAAACTAATAAAACAAGTTTTAAAAAGGGACTTTTCCATTTGATTACATTTTGTATGATAGATTATGTAGAAAAAGTAGAATTGGGCTGAAAGATCTATCACTTTATCACCTATTCAGGTTGTAAATCGTGTTTTTAAAAAGTAACTAAGTAATTAATTACTTTTGAAAATAAGTAATCAGTAAAGTAACGGGATTACTTTGAGGAAGTAATCAGTAATTAGTTAATGATTACTTTTTTCAAGTAACTTGACCAACACTGCTTACTACCAGCTGACTTAAAGAGTCGTCTGCAGATGCAGTGTGTGACAATTTTTTTTATTTACACTTTAAACTACTTCTACAATACAAAATTTTATTCACACACAGTAAATAGGGAATTTTAGATGAAATGTCATTGCTCACACTGAAGCAAGGTAAACATGCAGGTGTGAAGAAACACCAAAATCTTTACCAAGAAAGCCAAAGGTGGGGAAAGAAGGGACATAGCAACAACCCAAATACTTCCAGTTCATGTGTGAAATATGGAAGAGTCAAGTAGTCATGTGACTAGATGAGATCATGTAGTCACATGATTCCCCCATGCTTAGTTGACTGAGCATGCATGACTGCTTCTGGTACTCGTCATTCTTGTTGATGAAATTTAGCTAGGTATGACTGAGCTCAAACATACTGCTCACCGACAAAGGTGAGCAGTATTCCTAAATAGCCAATTTATTTGGGAATTTTGATCTAAGAGGTTCCCCATTAATATGCAGAGTCAGTAATGTAAACTCATGGCACTCAAACACTGTCTTTAAACAGCCTGGACTATATAAAGTATATAAAAATGGCCTTGCTTGTTACTTTTGGTTGTAATTCTTGTGGATAAAGACAATCCTCAAAAGTACTGCAGCTGTGTTGTCAGCATTTCTCTCCAGATGTGTTCAGACACAGTTAGACAAATAACACAAATACTGGTGGTTTGAATCTAAGAAAAAGCTTTCGGATACAGAATGAAAATGAAAGTCATTTTTAAAAAGAAGTGAAAACAATGTGAAAGGTCTTGTTTCATGAATCATCATAAAACAAGGTTGACCTATTTTCAACAAATCCACTCCCTCTAAGGAGGACGCTGTCAGGAAATGGCTGTGTGGTGAGCATACATGCAGAACTCAGGAAACCAGGTGTAAATGATAGAAATGTAGTTTTAATGCTGATTATTCACAAAGTTACAAAAAGTCAAGACAAATGCAGGTCAACACCAGGGAACCGCAGGGTGGGAAAACAAACAACCTCGAGGACGGACATCACAAAGAAGAGGAGACAACACGGGGGGGAGGGGAAACCTGGCAGCACTGCTGAAACTAATGGAGAAAGTCAAATGACCAAAACTGAAACCAAAACACAAAATGAAAAACAGGTAACAGACGTATACAAAACCAAGGCAGAAAAAGAGTTCAGGTGATGGCTAGATAATCCATGACAAGAGTTGAGCAGCTCGACGGGTCGGCCAGGAGCCCAACGGAGGAGGTGTTCTGGGAGCCGCACAGGTGGCCAACTGGTGTAGATGAAAAAGACCTCCAGTGGTTTGGTTGGAGGCTGGCATCGGCAAAGGGGATAGGACCCCTTAGAAAACCATAAATGGAAGAAAGGCCAAGGAGGGCTACTTTTGTGGAAGTGACAGGACTCCTTAGGTGCCCGGGCTGGTGATGACAGAATAAAAGACAAACCCTCTGGCTAACAGGCTGGTGGTGACTGAGAAGACAGAGGTCTTCAGGAGGCCATACAGATGGAGTCCCTAAGGAGGGAGGCGGCTGGCAATTGCTGACTGGCAGACGAATGTTAAGCTTTTGGAAATCCTTCCATAGCTGTGACTTTAACACTAGTGAAAATTTGTGGACAATGCTTAAAAGCTAATTGGAACCAGACAGAGTGTCTGTCATGGAGCGCTGTGCGGCAGGCAGGAGTAGGACCCAAAATGCAGGACTCACAGGCACGAGGGAATAAACTCAAAAGGCAGCTTTATTGCGTAACAGAAGATGATAGGCGATACAAAACTAGACTGGGGAAAAACTAACATACGCAGAGACACAGGGAGATCCACACAACATGAGGGACGACGTCACGCTGAACAGAGGGAGACGCAGACAGAAATACACAGAGGGTTAACGAGGGGAGTGGGAACACACGGGGAACACAGGTGACACTGATAGCCATAACGAGACAGGGCGGGGTGAACTGAACACTGACGGGAGAGGTGAAACAGGGAGCACAGAGGTTCAGACAGGAGGAGAGAGAGCACGAGTAGAACACCAACATAACAGGCAGGGGAGACACGGAATAAACACGAAAGGGGACGAGGGCTCATAAATACATAGAGGGGCACACAGGGAGACATGAAGGGCAAGGGATCAAAACTAGAAGCCATAGAATAAATCACACAAGTACAATAATACGAAAATCACAAAGAACTAAAAACGCTGGGTCAGGAGACCCAGGACCGTGACAGTACCCCCCCCTCAAGGGCTGGCTCCAGACAGCCCAAACACAGAAAAACAAAACCAAACAGAAAACAACCCAGGGCGGGCGGCGGGGGCCCAGGACGGAGGGCTCGGAACAGAAAACAAAGAGCACAGAAAACACCGGAGCCCAAGAAAACAACCCAAAACACAGAGCAGTTCAGGGGGCCGACCGTGCGGAAGGCAACGGCGGAGACGCGGAAACAGTTCAGGAGGCCGACCGTGCGCAAGGCAACGGCGGCGACGCGGAAACAGTTCAGGAGGCCGGCCGTGCGCAAGGCAACGGCGGCGACGCGGAAACAGTTCAGGAGGCCGGCCGTGCGCAAGGCAACGGCGGCGGCGAAGGAGACGACGGAGCAGTTCAGGAGGCCGACCGCGCGGAAGGCAGCGGCGGCCCTCCAGTCCCAGGCGTGCCGGCCATGGCCCGGTGGGCGCAGGGCCAGACGAGGCAGCTGATGAGGAGGCTGCGGCAGACGAAGGCTCTGAAGAGGAGGCTGCGGCAGACGAAGGCTCTGAAGAGGAGGCTGCGGCAGACGAAGGCTCTGAAGAGGAGGCTGCGGCAGACGAAGGCTCTGAAGAGGAGGCTGCGGCAGACGAAGGCTCTGAAGAGGAGGCTGCGGCAGACGAAGGCTCTGAAGAGGAGGCTGCGGCAGACGAAGGCTCTGAAGAGGAGGCTGCGGCAGACGAAGGCTCTGAAGAGGAGGCTGCGGCAGACGAAGGCTCTGAAGAGGAGGCTGCGGCAGACGAAGGCTCTGAAGAGGAGGCTGCGGCAGACGAAGGCTCTGAAGAGGAGGCTGCGGCAGACGAAGGCTCTGAAGAGGCTGCAGCAGACGAAGGCTCGGAGGCCGGGCCAGGCGAGGTTGCAGAGGCTGAGGCCGGGCCAGGCGAGGTTGCAGAGGCTGAGGCCGGGCCAGGCGAGGTTGCAGAGGCTGAGGCCGGGCCAGGCGAGGTTGCAGAGGCTGAGGCCGGGCCAGGCGAGGTTGCAGAGGCTGAGGCCGGGCCAGGCGAAGCAGAAGCACAGGCGGATGTAGCCGGGCCAGGTGATGACGAGGCGGTCGCAGATGGCGGCTGGACAGGCTCCTCGGGCCCTCCAGCTGATGCGGCGTGAGGCTGAACGGGCCCCTCGGGCCCTCCAGCGGAGACAGGAGGCTGAACGGGCCCCTCGGACCCTCCAGCGGAGACAGGAGGCTGAACGGGCCCCTCGGACCCTCCAGCGGAGACAGGAGGCTGAACGGGCCCCTCGGACCCTCCAGCGGAGACAGGAGGCTGAACGGGCCTCTCGGACCCTCCAGCGGAGACGGGAGGCTGAACGGGCCCCTCGGACCCTCCAGCGGAGACGGGAGGCTGAACGGGCCCCTCGGACCCTCCAGCGGAGACGGGAGGCTGAACGGGCCCCTCGGACCCTCCAGCGGAGACGAGGAGGTGCTGGCCGGGCTCACTGGAACCCCCAGCGGACGAGGTAGATGGCGGCGTGGGAGCCACGGAGTCCTGGATGAGCTCATCCGAGCTTTCAGCAGGAGCTGATGTAGAGCCAGAGAGGTTTGGGACCCCTGGCTGAATGTTAAGCCGAACAGAAGACCGTATTGCTATCGGGGACTGAGCTGCTGGACACACGGGGACCTGAGCTGCTGGACACACGGGGACCTGAGCTGCTAACGGTGGAGAAGTAAATGACTGCACAGGGGACTGAACTGATGTCTGTAGTAACGGTGGTGGTGAGAGTGGAGTAGGTGGTGGAGTTAATGACTTCACAGGGGAATGAACTAGAGGTAGTGATGGTTGTGGTGCTGGTGGTTGAGTGGGAGACTGCACTGGAGACTGCACTGGAGACTGCACTGAGGGTGGCTGCGAGGGAGCTAACTGAGCTATGAAGGGCTGCGAGGGAGCTAACTGAGCTGTCGATAAGGCCGATGATTCCTCTACCAACTGAGCTATTGACTGGGCTAAGGATTGAAATAAGGTTTGTAGTAAGTCAGGCTGTGGATGTGACTGTGCTATGGGAAGCGAGGCTGAATGTGGTGGAGGTGGCGACTGAGCTTCGGGCCGGGCGGCTAACAGAGCTTCGGGCCGGGCGGCTGACAGAGCTTCGGGCCGGGCGGCTGACAGAGCTTCGGGCCGGGCGGCTGACAGAGCTTCGGGCCGGGCGGCTGACAGAGCTTCGGGCCGGGCGGCTGACAGAGCTTCGGGCCGGGCGGCTAACAGAGCTTGGGGCGAAAATGGTGGTGGTGGAGTTGGTGTCTGGGCTACAGGTGGCTGCTGAGCAGGTGACTGAGCTGAAAGCGGACGGGCAGCTGACTGAATAAACATAGCTCCAGAATAAACAGTTCCAGATGAAACAGTCTCGTGCTTAAAAGGTGCGGAGGTGAACTTAGAAACATTATGAGCCCTGGAAACACAGTCATATTCAAACTCACTATTCGTTTCTGATGTGTTACGGACCTGAAAAACAGCGGACTCAGGAGCAGAATATTGTCCGAGTTGGTCCGACTTGGAAGTGGCATGGAAGAAACAGTTAGTGTCACTCACCACCGGAGTTTGCTCAGAAACGTTAGGGCGGCGGCGGCGTGAGCGCCGTTTTCGCCGAGAGGGGGGAGGAGATGAGCCGGGCCGCGAATCCTCCAGCGGACCGGGCTGAACGTCCTCCGACCCCTCACACTGGAGAGGCAGCTCCGGGCGGACGCCTACGGTGGAAACAAGGAAGTCCCGGATGTGGGGGTGCAGCGCGCCGAACAGCCACGGGAGTCCGGACACCATCCGCTGTAGACGGGCAGCTACGACCTCCCGGTGTTCGTCTCCTGGCAGCGCCTCCCACTCCTGACAGTGGTACTCCACCGTATAGATCAAATCCTCCCGGAGCTCAGCGGAGGGGTTGTGAGTTGCTGGGTCCATTACTGGTGACGTCGTACTGTCAAGGCGCGGCTGTGTGGCAGGCAGGAGGAGGACCCAAACGCAAAACTCACAGACACGGAGATGAACTCAAAATCACAGCTTTAATGCTGGAGTGGCAGAACATAGGAAATACAAAACTAAACTGGGAAAAGTAAACTAACATACGCAGAGACACAGGGAGATCCACACAACATGAGGGACGACGTCACGCTGAACAGAGGGAGACGCAGACAGAAATACACAGAGGGTTAACGAGGGGAGTGGGAACACACGGGGAACACAGGTGACACTGATAGCCATAACGAGACAGGGCGGGGTGAACTGAACACTGACGGGAGAGGTGAAACAGGGAGCACAGAGGTTCAGACAGGAGGAGAGAGAGCACGAGTAGAACACCAACATAACAGGCAGGGGAGACACGGAATAAACACGAAAGGGGACGAGGGCTCATAAATACATAGAGGGGCACACAGGGAGACATGAAGGGCAAGGGATCAAAACTAGAAGCCATAGAATAAATCACACAAGTACAATAATACGAAAATCACAAAGAACTAAAAACGCTGGGTCAGGAGACCCAGGACCGTGACAGTGTCAGATTAGATTAAAATAAATACAAAGCTCGTGTTGCGACACTGTAAAATGTAGATCTAAACCAAATAAAGAATAGAATAATCCTTTAATTGTTCCACAAGGGGAAATTTGGTTGTATCAGCAGCAACCCCCCCCCCCCCCCAAAAAAAAAAAAAAAAACCCCCACACACATATACAAACAGAACAGGACACAGAACAGAAACACAATTTTTACATATTTACATCGTGGACAATAGTTACCAAAGCAGAGTACTGTACAGTTATTAAAATTAGAGTGCAGATAAGTGGCAAACCCAGGTTGTAGTGTGCAAACAGAGCAGAGCAGGTTACTGAAAGATGTTTAAATAGCAAAGAATATTTAGAATAATTAGAAAAGTGAAGATTGTGTATTGTACCTGTGCATTAAAAATTATGAAGCCGTGCTGCTGTGAGAGATACAGTGTGCAGTTTAGCATTATCTTGCTGAAATCTGCCAGCCCTTCCTTCAAACAGACAAACTGAATGGGAGGATACGTTGCTCTGAAACATGTATATATCTTTCAGTGGACAATTCTACAGTCACTGATGCACTGATGCATACCCACACCAGAGATGCAGGTTTTTTAAGTGAGCGCTGAGAACGAGCCGGGTGGTCTCTCTCCTCTTTAATACAAACAGCAAAATTTCGCCTGTAGTCAGAAGAGTTTTCTACTTCAGCCCAGAGGAGACGCCGCATTCACACCGGGCTTCTTCTTTGCATGACAGGGCATTTGTAGATAAGTAAACCATCGTAAACCAGATCAAACTAATACGTGAAAGTTTACTGAATATCAATTTATTTTAACTTTTAAAATCACGTATTTTTGAATATGACAGGTAATCAGTGTTGGAAAGGTTACTTTTAAAATGTATTCCATTACTTTTAAACATATAACACTGTCAAAAGTGTTAATTTAACACTCAACAGTGTTGTATTTAACACTCAGAGGTGTGGACCCATATAGACACTCTCTAGTGTTAATTTAACACTGGAGATTTTGCTGTGAAACGGGACAGACATGACTGGGGGATAGGACAGGGAGAAAGAAAACCAAAGGGGAGAAGAGACGGTGAGAAAGGGGGGGAAGAGAGAGAAGAAAAAACAAACAAACAAAAAAAAACAAACAAACAAAACACCTGGATCACCTGTATGGAGAAAAAAAACAGAAGAGAAAGCAAACAACAAAGAGCAACATAATAAAAAAAACAGCACCATCACAATAAACTAGCTAGCAGTAGATAACAGTAGATACTAAATAATAAACGATATTGTGCAGCACGCAAGATAGACAGCGCACGATGTGCTTTGAGGCAGCAGCCAAGAAAGCTGTAGTCCGCGTCTGTGAACACCCGTGTGTACACCTGTGTGGATCAGCATGCTTGTATTCCAAAGGTTTCTCCATGTAACGATCTGCTAGGGAGTGTGGGGAGCCATAGCCCTGTCCACCAGGGTATGAAGCAGGTATGGAGGAGATCCAGGCCCCAGATATCCAGAGGCCCCAGAGTACAAGGACCCGAGGAGGACCACCAAAGGGGGGGGAACCATGCCACCCTCCTGGGAATAGCTGAGTAGAGCCCCAAAGGAGAGGTCACCCCGCAGCTACAGAGGCCAGAGGGGGTTGCAGTGGCGTGCCCGCGGGCTCTGCCGGCAGCCAGCTGTGCCAGAGAGGACCGAGCTTCAGGCCCAGAGGCCAGAGGCCTGACGGCATCCCACCCCCCGGAAGGAGCCCAGCTGGGCCACAGGCGCCCGGCCCCACCAATCGGCCACCAGGAGTGAGCCGATACATACATGAGCGCCCAGCCCCAGACGACAAGGACCACCAACACACCAACGTCTGAGGGCATCAGCCACCGGCAGGGAGTGTGGTGAGGGGAGATAGGCCTCCGTACTTTAGAGGGCCTGAGATGTACCCAGAGAGGTTGAGTCTAAGACCCAACCTGACATATAGACACAGACGAACAGGCACACGCGGACACAGACGTGCATTCTCACCCCATATGCACAACCAAATACTCGGCACTCACCCAACGTGTAGACAGACACAAATAGACACTGCACAGACAGTCGCACTCCCCAAACATACTCTATATCCCAGGTCCAGGTACCCCCGCCCTCAGAGGGGCAAGCCGCACCTAGACCCAGGAGATGTAACCCTTCTCTCTGGGGTGGAGGCAAGCGAACCACCTCCTTATCTGCAGTAGCAGGGAGGCCCCACATCCCAGACCCCAGTCTGACGGCCAGCACCTCCTCCCAGCCCCCCAGCCCTGACGGCTAACAGAACCGGGGTGAGTGAAGACCTCAAACCTCCCTACGCCCGCTCATATGTAGTGTTGATGTGTGCTGTTCTAAAGTGCATTTAAAACTCAGGAGAGCATGGTTCCTGCTTCCTCTCAGAGAGCAGCACAGCTCTTCCCGAAAACCCTTAGTGTCTAAATGCATTTAAAATTGAGGGTAGGGCACCAGCGCCAGCGCATCCTCTGGATGCTGTAAAACGTGTCCACCCCCAAGGCCCTATATGTACAGTATGTGTTACGTGAGCGTGAGTAATGTGGATGTCTAGGTTGCAGAATAAAATTAAAATACAGTTACTCATATTTTGTATTTTAAATACGTAACGGCGGTACATGTATTCCGTTACTCCCCAACACTGCAGGTAATTGAGTAAAACATGTCCTAAAGTTTCTCATTTGTTGATGTACATTATATCCAGCTTTAACTCGTCCCAGGAGCCTGTAACATAATTTATCCTTATGCCTACAGTAATATTAAATATAACGAAGCGTACTAATGTTTATATTTTACGGTTGCATCGTTATTACACGGACTATACACAATCCTTCAGACAAATACGATAGTTCATACACGACATATTGGCATGAAGCTCAATGATTACAGTCAGAAGATAACATTCCCTGTGATTAAAACATTTATATTTTGTGTTTCACAACATCCCAGTTTTCCCACTTGTGTCAAGCCAGCCTTGACTTTGAAAAGGCTTTTATTTTGGAAAGCAAAATCAGAATGACTTGAAATTGACATGGTAACATCGTGAGGTTGTATCCTGTTGATTTAAAGTGAAATTATTCTGTGGAAACAGAAAATTTCCTTTTTAGAGCATTCTGAAATCACTGAAAGTTAGGTAAGTTATGGGCATTTTCAACAGGCCATTATTTTGGAAGGCAAAATCAGAATGACTTGAAATTGACATAGTACCATGGTGTGGTAGTACACTTTTGATCTAAAATGGATTCATCCTGTGGAAAGAGCAATTTTCAGTTTTAGAGCGTTCTGAATTCTTTAAAAGAGTAGGTCGTATTTAATTGTACCTGACCTGATCACTAATTCCCGTAGGCGCCCTCACTAACAAACAGTATTTCTCAGAGGTGTCATCCAGTCTCATCATGTCTCTGACAGAAAACCAATTAAGGAGGCCTGACTGTGCTTTGTGAGTTTGAGTTTGAGTTGAGTTGGCACGCTGCTGTTTCAAGTCACCGCCTGCTTGCTGCATACAGCTGGAAGAGCTAACCGCTTCCGTCGAAAAATAACTAAATGAAGCAATGTTTGAGGGCTCTAGTGCTGCGTTCATGAATATCGGGTTTGTTGCGACAACATGACTCCAACATCCGCTCATTAACTTTCTTCTACTTATTTTATGGTATTTTTGTTGGCTTTTTATTCTTGGCTCGGTAGTTTCTAGAAGCAAATCAGGTCCTCAAGAGTGGGACGATAAAACCGCGAAGAACCGAACGAAACACGCAACACTTCGTTTGTCCCACATAACGCGAACGCAGCACCTACAGCGGTAACCTACTTCAGCGTACATAGTAGTTGAGCGCGAGGTTAAAATGCTATGTGTGTAGCATGCAGCGGGATGACGATGGTAAAATACTGCCGTGCTGTTACTGAGTGTGCTGATAGGAACCCCCGACAGTAGAGCGGCAGCAATGAGTGAGACTGTGAAGAAGAGACGGAAAGGAGTCCGACTGACGAACCCCAAAAACAGATGGAGTGAGTACTGGATATTAGAGAAGTCTTACCGCTGGATAACCCGAGTCCACCTAAGTTATTATCATGATGTTACTGAGCGGTGTAGTTTCTCGACAAACACGGTACCTGCCGAAACTTGCTGAAGTAACTTATCTCGAACAGGTTGCGCCCATGTGTGTATCGGTGTTTTTCCACTTCATTGTAGGGAAACCTCTGCTGTTCATTTACAGCTGACATAAAGTGCAGCGTGGAGGTTACGACCTAAATACTTGACCTCTGTGATGTGTTTACAGTCCGTGACATGAAACTTGTTGAGCTTGTCGTGATGCTGTGTTCATGGTATGAGCCTAAAATGTTGTTTGGGGCTGTGTCAGGTGCACATATGATCATTTAGCTTGTGGTCAGCTTGAACTGTGATGGTCTGTAAGCTTGCCCTCACATCTGTTTTAGTTCATCTACTGTGCGCATGTTGTGGATGTTGCTGTAGATTGCCTTGTAGCCTCAGGAGGTGAAATGACAGCCAGTTTGAAAGGCTGCTTTTAGCTGCATTAGCTGCTGGAAGAACACATTTTCAGCGCAGGCTTAGGTGGAAAACACATGGTGCTTATGAAGGGAAACAGTCTATATCATGGATAAAACTTTCCATTGGGTAAACAGATAAATTGGCAGATTTGTGATATAAAGGCTGCAGGAATGAACAAGAACATGGAAACAGGATATCAGGCAGCTTTAGTTAGTCTTGCTTTAATCACCTCCTTTGACTTGACAGCATCTTGTTATAACATGTTTAAGACCCTGTGGGCCCGAGGGAGGGCTGTTTTTGTTTTTTTTTACACCCACATCACATCAGAGCTGAAAAGAAGTAGCTCAAAAACGCAGCAGTGTGTAGGGTCAAGAAAGAGTCAAACTGACACTAAAACACAACCTGAGACGTGTTTTTGTCCCGCGGGCTCATTCAGCACAGTTCTGCAAGTTACTGAGTAGGAAGGCACTGCCACTGGTGTTTACACAGGACAACAGATTGCAAATGCCAAAGTTGTGTACTGCAGACTCAGTAAACATTGTCAGGGACTTGGCCAGACTGAAGTGAAACCTGGACTGTGTCCTGCAGCTGCTTATTTAATCTGCTCTGGCTGCAATTTGTCTGTGTGTGGAGTGTGGTCGCTCAACATGTACATGCAGCAAAGAGTGGAGTGACAACCACAAACGAGTTAGCTCAAAATGATTTAGAAGAGCTGTGGTGTTCAAAGTGAACTTTGGTTTAACAGAGTTCAGCTCAGACGGATCGATTGAATCTAACCTAGAAACTGTCTTTGGTTTGTTTTTGTTTGTTTCTGTTTTTCCACCAACCACACAGTCAGCGTATACTTTAGCCTCCTGATATGATGTGATATGTTTTCAAAATGATTATTTAATTGCATTATGTGTATATCTATCGATCTATCGCTTCCACAGTTCATGGTGACTTGTGCAATTGGCTTAAAGTTGGCATGTAATAATAATAATAATAATAATAATAATAATATGCGTGTGTGAGAGACTGGGAATTATAATGGATGTATTAATTTTAACTTTACTTTTACTTTTTTGCTTAAGATAGAAACTAGTTACTTCCTGAAGTCTTGAGTTCAGCTGGCAACTTGACTCTTGAAGCACCTGCTCCCTGCTGAGAGCCCCCCTCTTTATGTGACTTAGTGTTTTTGACTGACAGAAATGGTTCAGGGCTTGAACACTCTGATTGGCTGGGGGTTTCAGTTGGTAGTTTACACGATCGCCTTGTGCATGTGAGTTTTTTCCAGATACTATTCTAATTGTTGGCTGTGGATGTGAGGTAGATAAACTTGGATAACTTTAAGTTTCCGGGACAAAACTCAGTTTCATTGTATGGTCAAACAGTGGTTTGAAGTACTGTGAGTGGTTAGTGTGATTAGAAAAGAGCCAAATTCACTCTGTTTATCTGAGCTCAGGGACCCTTCAGTGAACACCATCTATTTAGAGGAAGTGATACTTTCATGGTTTCATAGGTGAGCCAGTAGACAGTCTGTCTACTTTTCTATTTTTTGACCAGCTGGCAGGTTCACATCTCGATCACTCGTCGTCGTATGGCTGCTGTGCTGGTCTCCCAAGGCAAGTGACCCTGCTGCAGCCAGGGCTTCTCTTTTTGGCCTTTGTCTTTAGTCTGCCAGTTGTGCATGGAAACAGGGTTGTATCTAGCCTGCTATGTTTGGGTTAGCAGCTTAAAAACACTAGATGGGAGCTTAGGAGCGACAAAGACTGGTGTTTAGAGCCGCTGACTACAAACCCACTGGGAACTAATTTAAGTCTTTGTTCGGATGCTGATGTCTCTGACTTACTTTAACTGTCTTCCATGCAATGATTATTTGTGTTTTAGACACAAAGATTTACTTATTTTATGGTAACTGCTTACTTGGTGATGGATCTATTTAATATAGAAAGAAAACCCCACAGAAATAACACTGGTATAGTTGACTTTCACTTTTATTTGGCTGTGGATGTGAGATAGATAAGCTTCCAAAGTTTGTAGGACAAAATGTTGTTTAACTATATATTTAAATGTATTTTGTTGTCCGAAGCACTTCTTTCCCTGCCTTTGATTGCCTCTTTAATACTTTTTGATTTTGAAACAAACTGATAAACTTGAGCTTTGTCTTTGTTTGTCTTGGTGATAGAAACCAGCCTATCACCAAGTTCTTAAGTGATGTACAGTTTAAATGGTATTTAACACATTGTTGTTGATGCTGTCTATTTACCAAAAAGGCTTGCTCTCCAGTGTTTTTGATTCTGAGATGATGTGAAGCACAAGTTGGGGGAAATTCCTTCCTCAGAGTGTAAAACAAACAGATGATTCAGCAGACTGTCAGCGCTGCAGTATAAACACGGGATTAATAAAGAGGACCTATGTAGCAAAAGCTTTGTTGCTAGGTAACAGAAACATGTTAGGGGCTGTTGTCTCAGTACATCGTAGCTGCTAATCATAAAGCTACGCTTGTTATTTACACAGGGCGACTTAAGGCGTGGGGTCTAAAGGGCTCAATTCCAGCTCATTGGTTTCTAACGTCTCACTGTTGTAGTGCACTGCATTCTTATACTTTAATTAATACAATCCAAATACCTGTAGCTGTCATTTTTTTGTGTACGTGCACAGAACATAGACAGAAGCTGACTCGGACATCTTCATTCACGTATTCTGTTGTGTTGTTTAGGTGAACAACCCATGGGTAACATCATCACGGATGTTTCTGAGAAGCATGGTAAGTGCAGATCATCTTTCCTTTGGGTACTCGAGTAATGGTTTCATAACTGAAAGTCAGTCTTAAAGAATGCTCAACTAAAACAACTGCCTTGTGAGTTTTATAGTCTACTCATAGGACATGTTAGTCACAGTTTCACATTTATTTCAGGCATAATGGTGTTAATGGACTTAACCTGAACAGAAATCTGATAAGCTAGAGTGCTGGAAAAGAGGACAGAGATTTATGAGGCTTTAAGCGAGCAGAGGAGGTATGGGGAAGTGAGCACCGACGTATGTTTTCAGTACTGAGCAGCTGCTGGTTTCTCCAGGTGCCATTCCATCAGGCGAAGATGACGGACGACAAGGGCCCTTCAAGAGGATTAGTGCCATCTGGTCCTCCTTCCGCAAAGGCAAAAGGGACAGTGAGTATTATCCTGTTGAAAACTGATTTTTGAAGGTGCCGCTGGACATTTGGACACGTCGTGATTAGATGTCAACACAGTTTCCAAATGTGTGACTGTAGTCGTGGTTGACCTCACGTGCACCGCTGAGCTGATGTGAGCAGTGTTCTGTTGCAGATGCTAGGTCTTTTTTGGCCAGCGTTAAATCTCGTTTCCTCTCGCGCATTTGTTGTGACAACACAGGAAGTACTGGTTAAATAACCCAGTGCATCAAGGGCAGAGATTTTAATATTGTGCAGTACAGTCTCCACCAGACATCAGGGCAGTGAAATGTTTCTATATTTATTATAATATTTAAGTATAATTGAATAATTAATAATAGAATGATTATAATTTTAAAGCCATTATTAATTGTACATACAAGGCTATTGTTTAAAAATGAGACATTTAAAGGTTTTCAGCATCAGAGCAGCTGTTTTATGTTTGAGCCTGAACACTGTCATTACAGCCAGGTGGTTCAACCTCTGGCTCCCTCAGTCTGCAGCCAGAGACTGAATCCAGTTTTGAAGGTTGTTTCCTGATGTGTTCAGTATGTGTAAATCTTAGATAGAAAGCACTTAAGTGTTGTATGAATGGGTGAATGTAGCGTGTTGTTTAAAGTGCTTGGAGTGCTGAAGCAGAGTAGAAAAGCACTACATAAGAACCAAAGAACCAGTCCATTTAGCATTTCCCTTTTTTGAACAGCAGTGGAGACACTACTCACAAATGCATGCAGAGGTGCCCTGCTGGCGCCATTCCCGCTGTCGGCACTGGGTCGCCACATTATGCTGACAGATCGGTCTCCAAATGAGTCGTCACACCCCCACGATCAGGCAGCAGGTCCCTCTTTTCCACGCTGGCCTTCTGGGGCCTCTCTCCCCCCAGTGCTCACCTAGCTTCCTTTTAATAGGTCTTTTAAACAGCTGATAGGCCACATCTGGACACACCCATGCCTCAGCAGGTGATCACTATCAGCTAATTGTCCCATACCCAGCAGGTCCACAGTGGAACATCATAAAATCATGCAAATAAAAACTACACTCAGAAGTAAACACTAAAATCAGGTCCAATATAAAAGATAGATACAAATTTCCACTGTGTGACATACCCCAGCTGGGATAAGCTCCGGTGCCCCCCGTGAACCTGAAAAGGATAAGCTGAAGCGAATGGATGGATGGACTAAAAGTAGTTGCAAAGTGAGGATGTGAATAAAATGTTATAGAAAGGAGCTTCTATTTTTTCCAATGTAAGTTTGAGAAGATGGAAACAGTGACAATGATTAAAAATGAATTAAATTAAATTTGATTTATATGGCGCCAGATCACAACAACAGACGCCTCGAAGTGCTTAAGTCCAGTTCAGCTACCAGCCAGTAGAATACAATACATTTATTGTCATTGCATGTGTTGCATACAACAGAATCACAATGTCTAAAAAATCTATACTGATGGAGAGAGTTGTTTTTGGTGTCACAGGGTGATGGGCAGAGTTCAGTTTAGTGATGGCTGTTGGATAAAAACTGTTCCTCATGAACCTGGCAGTTCGTGGATTTGCTAAGCTATACTGTTTGTCAGAGGGGAGCTGGGTGAAAAGATTGTGACAGTGTGATGTCCTTCACAATGCTCCATCTCTGCTACTTCAAAGCAATGATGATTTAGGGAGAAGTTGTTATGGGAGCACCCCTCAGACTGTGCACCTCACCTTATTCCTATTTGAGATGAGTACCACCAGTGGGGTGTGGGGCACAAGTCTTGCCATCTGTGGACTGTCACTGAGAAAATCCAGTATCCACTGATATAACTGACTGCTGAAGACAAGGTCAAGCATTTTACTTATCAACTACTTCTGGTAGATAGAAAAGTCACTTTAGACTTTTAGACCAGACTGACCAACTGTGCACAACCTAGATTAACTACAAGAAAGCTTATGACTCTGTGTCACAAACATAAATCCTGGAATGACTAGAACTATACATGATCTAAGAGCTTTCATCAGACTGGGATGGGGCGAACAACACTACAGGCCAACTTCAATAGCACAACTCTGCATGAAGTGCAGGATTTAGTAAGGAGGAGCTGCTCTGTCCCCACTGCTTTTCTGTACAGGCCTGAACCCCTCAGTCAGGTCAGTCCAGACACTTTTTTTTCCAAGCTCTTTAGACTGTAGTTCTAGACATTCCAGGTACCATGTGTGAGGCATCAAGTCATAGGTTGAATAGGGTCGTCAGTCTACTCTTATAGTCTCAAGGAACTGCTCTGTCTAACAGTAGCTGGTGTTTCGCATTTCTCTCTCTTATATCTCTCATTAGTGTGTTTGTGTGTATCATATATGGTCTTTAATGTTGTAACTTCTCCAATTTCTAACTGGTGTGTTGTATTCATACGAATAAGAACTATTGGGAAATGCATGATCAAGCACACTAAATGTGTTTGTGTTTTCTTTTTTATCTTCACATAGGAGTCAAAGGGCCTGAGCTTACAGAGCCACCTGGTCTGGAGGCAGCAGAGAACACAACCAGGCAGCACCGCTATGCCAGTGGTCAGTACTTCTTTGAGTATCTGGTGGTGGTCAGCCTCAAGAAGGCCAAGGACAGCAATACCTACGAACCTCAGATTACCTACCAGTTTCCCAAGGTCAGTATGATCGTGAAGGCCAAATATGCTTGTCCACCACTATGTCTGGTTGGTTAGCCACCACCATTTTGTCCGTCTGTATCTGGAAGTCCCACAGGATCTTAGCTCAGTCATTCTCCACCACCCTTGGGGGCGTCTCCCATTTTGACATCGGGACTTCCAGGTTATACTCGACACAGATGTTCCTGTACACTATGCCGGCCACTTGGTTATGGCGTTCCATGTATGCCCTGCCTGCTAGCATCTTGCAACCTGCTGTTATGTGCTGGATTGTCTCAGGGGCATCTTTACACAGCCTGCACCTGGGGTCTTGCCTGGTGTGATAGACCCCAGCCTCAATGGATCTTGTACTCAGAGCTTGTTCCTGTGCTGCCATGATTAGTGCCTCTGTGCTGTCTTTCAGTCCAGCTTTGTCCAGCCACTGGTAGGATTTCTGAATATCAGCCACTTCCTCTATCTGCCGCTGGTGCAAACCGTGCAGGGGCCTGTCCTTCCACGATGGTTCCTCCTCTTCCTCCTCTTTCTTGGGTTTCTGCTGCCTGAGGTATTCACTGAGCATGCGGTCAGTTGGGGCCATCTTACTGATGTACTTGTGGATGTTTGTTGTCTCATCCTGGACTGTGGTGCTGACACTCACAGTCCCCGGCCTCCGAATGACATTCTAATGTCATTGCTGTGTATATTTTGAAGATACTCAGAAAGGATTTGAGAGAAGGGACAGCACTGCCTCTAACATCATGCGGCAAAACTAACTGCACTCCATGAACATCTGACAGCCCAAATGAGCATGAACCCACTGTCTAACTGAAAGCCCGGACAGTCCTGATCCCCACAGAGGGGTCCCGTCTTTTCCAACTACCGGCTAAAATCTGTCTCAGCACAACATGGAAGCTAACATCAGCCATTATAGCAGATAAGATGAACAGGTATATGGAATGGCAATACATGAGAAGGACCCAGAAAAGAATTGGCACCAACACCAGAGGGGCAAAACTATCCACTGGTAGATAGAGCAGTCATTCAAAATATATTTGTCTCTCACTGGAGTTATTTTGGATTTGGTTAAGGAGAGCACCAAAGCAGGGTTCTGACAGTGGATCCATGGATTTCATTCTGATACCTAATAGTAGTCAGGGGTGGCGCTGCCTAGCCTCTGGCGGTCTGTGTGTCCCTCCATGAATATGCGTGCCAGACCATCACTTGGTCATTTTACTGGCAGCATAATATTCTCTCTGACATGCTAACAGTGCTGACACTGACCCTGGCTAAATGCAAAACTAGTGAAAAAAAACTATGTCTGTTCTGGGAATTGTTGCATTAATTTAATGAACACCAAAGCAGCTGAAACGACCTGCTCTGCTACTTAACTGTCCAAATCTATATCAGAGAGGTTCAGTTAACGTAATGATATACTCTGATTAAAAAGTATTCCTTTAATTTTGTTTTGTACAATTGTACAGTTATAATCAGTTGTACATATGATGTATGTATCTATTTGGAAACAGTGATTTAAACTTTTATATTTACTTGCAGAGAGATGGAATGGCGAGATCTCAGAAGGAGGAGGAGGAGAAGACTTTAAAGGCAATCACACTTTTTTGTTTCCCAGAAGGCATCAACTGGGCTCCTTTGACAGAGTACCACAGGTAATGCATGTCAATCAGGTGGTCTTTAACCTTTGAGCAGTATTCAGGGTTCTGTTCTGTGTAAACCAGCCTACAGCCCCTGTTTTCAGTTGTTGTTGTCCATTTTCAGTGAGACCTTCTCCTTTGTTCTGACTGAGATCGATGGCAGCAGAAGAAATGGATACTGCAGGAGATTATTGGTCAGTGTTCAGAAGCTGTCCTTTGCAGAGTGTCCTCATTTGGAAACTGCTGTTTGATATTTGTTTCACTCTCTGATCCACAGCCAGGAGGGAGAGGAGCGCGACCACCTGAGGCTTACTGCATCATTAGTACACTGGCTTGTTTTGGGCTCTTCTCCAAGGTGAGTTCAGCACAACAGCTCTGGAAGAAAAATTGGCTGAATTTTAGGAAACTTGTTGCAGAGGTTGTGCGTAGTCAGATTACTTTGGTAGCAGTTAATAGTACTTGGTTTAGTTGGCACCAAGCCCTGTAAGCAGGTTAAACACACCCAGGGCATCATCCTAACATCCGCAGTCAGAATACACGGTCACACAATGCTGGTTATCATTATGGATTTCCCTGTGTATTCACATGAAAGGGGTAGTGTTGGGGTTGGGGTTTAGGGCCTTGAGGTGGCTGTTGTTGTGATTTGGTGCGATTATAAATTAAATTGGTCAAATTCAGTTCAATTCAATCACAGTTATGTGTACTTATGTGGCTACAACTGTAGCTGCCTCCACCAGTGTGTGAATGTGAGAGTGAATGAATAGTGGAATTGTAAAGCACTTTGAGTGCCTTGAAAAGTGCTATATAAATCCAATCCATTATTATTATTATTATTATTATTATTATTATTACTTTCAGTAAAGCAACTGCTTATATGAAGCAAGATAAAACTATACTGTTGGAAATACATGAGGAAGTTAAACCCATAGTCTGAAAGCAACATGCTTTGGTTAAAAAGGCCGGTGCTGTTTTAATAAATGTTAGCTATTTGAAGCCAAGAAAGAAAGCTGACTAATCAATATCACAACTCTGTATTTATACATATGTGTGAATCTGAAATTTTTCATTGAAACTGATTTTAAACAGTCGTTTTAGTTTGTATTCTTTGAGCTGCAGCTGCAGTAGAAATAAAAATCTAAAAGCAGCTTATTCAACATGCAAATGTGATATTAGGTCATCCACAAACAGATGTTTTATAATCACAGAACATCAGATGAGCTGATGTTCTGTGTTTTATTGCTTTATTGTCCTTTTATTATAGAACAATAGTTTGTAGCCAGCTGGAAAAAAATCAATAAAGTTGTGCTTAAGAATTTATATTTTTTTACAGATCACCTGGGAAACAACAAAATATTAAGAGACTATAAAGACTTTAGCCCCTCTTACTATCCTACTATATACTATATATTATACTACAGTACTGTCTTATAGGATTGCTGATATTAGTTTCCAGAGAAATTACTGGTCAGTAGTCAGTGATTTCATACCTGTTGACCTCTAATCTGGAACATAATCTGCTCCGCAATAGGTTATGGTTGCAGCATGAGTTACCATGGCGATATACCCGGTAGTGAGGAAGAAGAGAAACGTGTTCGGTACAGAAAAACCCAGAATGAACCCTGAATTTGAAGATGAAATCCTGCTTCGTAATTATGGCATTCCTATAAAAGACAAAGGTTGGGATGAGATGGGATTTCATGTGTACCAGTATCAACACAGCGAGGATACAAGGTAGCAAGTTACAGTATCTTGGGAAGGTGTTGCTGATAAATCATCTAAACTGGAAAGTTAGCTTTGTTTTTACATTTCATTCTCCATCAACGACAGAAGATGCCAACAGTGTTAATGGGAAGTAGATGACAGACCTCGCCGACCGTACATACAATACACAAACTTCACATTGGGGAGACAGGTCAGGATAGGGCGCAAAAGGAAAAAACAACAAAATATGTAACACAAAAGGGCAGATCAGGAGAGAAAAAGAATGTCTGCTCATACTGATCCCCAAAGGAGTCGGCATGAGGAGAAGACAAAAACTCTAGCACATGAAAAACAGAAATATCACCGCACCATAAAAACACAAGACAAGCAACATGGGGGAGTATGCCAGTGTGCACAGCTGCATCTGGGATGCTGCAATCTCGCGATCGTGCCTCCGGCTGAGCCACTGTCCACATCGGATGGGGGGAGGGTAGCTGCATGAAAGATGATGGATATGTTGTTTTAGAACGAACAGACAGTTGTTCTTAGTGTCCATCACTGGTCTCCAGGTGTATCTCCCGTTTAAGAGCTGTGAGCTCCTCCCAGATCTTTTCCATCGTGTATCCTGCAGGGAATGTCCCTCCAGGACACTCAGGCTCTCCCGAACCCAGGCTTCTCGTCGAGAATAGAGTGTCAATTGCATTCAGGGACCAGTTGATCAAATCCATAGTTCTTCTTCTTTAGTTTTTAGAGAACAAGAGCGAGAATGAGAGGCTCTCTCGGGGTTAGAGTCAGACGAGACCAGACAAGGACATAGAGGCAGCAGCAGGGAAAATAAGGGAAGGAGGGGGTGAAAGACGCGTCCACCTCCTCCGAGAGCCAAAGCAGAAGTATGTCATATGTTCAAGTGTGAAAGTAGAAACTAAATGATTAACTAATTGTGTTACTGACTGTGAGGATTTGAGACAGCTTGTCCATAAAACGGAACAAATTGAAATTAGATATTTAAGTCAATAACAACACAAGTAAAATAAAATAATCTTGCTTTAGCATATGTCGTACTTTGAGTTTGTGACTATTCTCTCCCATGTGTGCAGATATTCGACGAGGTGGAGAAGCGCCGGCAGATCTCCATGGCCATGATCTATCCATTCATGCAGAAACTTAGAGAAGCTCAATTCCCAGCACCAGGGAACACAGTGGAGATTAAGAGCTTCATTCCTGAGTCGGGCACTGAGGTCAGAGTGAGCGCCTCTTTGATGTCTATTAAGAAAAGACTCTCATTTATCTCATCTTCTAACTCCATTAGTAAATTTAGACTCAGAATATCTCTTTTTGTTCAAAACACAGTACAACGATCCTTTAAAATGTGTGTAGCTCAGGTTGTCATGTCTGTGAGTTTGTTATCTGTGTTTTCTGGTTCATTTCAGTTCTTCATCTGTTTAAATCAGGGCTGAGGAACCTTTTTCATGTGAAGGGCCATTTAAATTTTTATATTGTTCTCCGAGGGCCATACTGTTACGGACACATAACTAGGGATGCAAAAAGGAAAAACCAAAAAAAGTCTGAGGTTTCAGCTTCTTGGCTATTAACTCACCAGAAAACTCGCGTGTAATATTCTCCTGGTCACTCTGTGGTCGTGTCACATAATGACGTACATCACGTGCTGTTTGACTCGTTTCCCACACCTGATGTAAACGGTTTTGATAATCTGGAAAGAAAGAAGTAAGCCTATGTGTTGACATTGGACTGTTTGTTTTCATGCCCTGTTAGAGCTTCTCTCAGCTTTGAGGTATATTCAGTGCAATGCTGTTGGAACTGCCTAAAGACATGTAAACTGTTCAGGACTGAATTCCGTAACTTCAACAGGTGTTACTTGTTAAACTTGGGACAAAGACAACAAATGTGACTAACGTAGCATTCGTTGTTATTAAAATTGGCAAAAGTTCAGACCTCACAAACATTTTAGTGATTTCATATAATGTCAGCGTCTTCAAATAATTTAACCACATACCTAGCATTCGTAGCATTATTAGTGCTGAGAAAAAAAACCTTCCTTTTTTCTTTTTGTAGCCAAAATGTGAATGTTGAGGTCAAGAAATGACAAGAGTTCACAGCTAAATTGATTGTAATGAGTGATCTGAAGTGCTTTTAATATAGCCACGTCATGTAAGCCCCCTGTGCACTGAAAATAAGTGTCAGTGTGGCAGTAAGCATTTAGAGACAAAGCAGCAGTAAACGATGTCTGGAAGCAAACTGCAGACAGCCTAAAATGATGCATGCTGGTAGGAACGCCCTCTGCAGTGATCAAGGAGATTTTTACAGTCGTCGAGTAGATGTCTCAATATCAACAACGAAACGGCACACATCAAAGAGCCGAAAAACCCACTAACCACACACCTCTATCTGTAAAATAATATATATGTTGAGCAGTTAAAGGTATTAAAACTACATTAGGCAGGTCACACAGAGCAGTAACCCAGGGACTATAAGAGATCCCTCAGGCTGGCATGTTTCTGAGGACTTGTCTGAACATGTTTTGCATTACCCAGCCTCTGTCTCAGAGCAGAAACCTGACACCCGTCATAGACCATGTTTCAACAGCTCACAGTCATCTCAGGTATTCACTGATGGTGGTCATTTTTTGTGACCAGACCTCAGGGTGGGGGACAACATGGTTCTCTGGCTTTGTAAAGACATTTTTATGGGCAGTTTTTTAAAGTGGAAGAAGAATAAATATAAAGAAACGGTGATATAGAAAGAGCTGAAAAGCAGAGCCCTGTCAGTTGAGTGATGACATGCTGGCACCACTGTTGACATATTTGTGACAGTGGTGACTTTCCACCAGATCATCAGTCTGACCCGGCCGCTGGATTCCTGGCTGGAACACGTCAACTTTGCCATGCTCTTTAGCTGCCTGACGGACCAGCAAGTGCTGCTGGTGTTTGCAGCGGCTGTCTTGGAGAGACGGATCATTTTCATCGCAGATGAACTTGGGTAGATCACATCGTCTATACACTCAGACACATACTTTAATCATACCAAGGTATACTTTTATGTCATTTACTGCACAGCGTAGCCCCGGTCGTACCACTCTATAAACAGGGGAAGTCAGTGTAAGGCCTGCAGCTGCAAAAACGACTGGATTAGAAAGATTTGTGGGTAATTTACCAACAGTGTAATAGTAGTAACAGTTCAGGATGTGCAGAAGAAGATCCTGGGCCATGTTATGTGAGACTAAAGTCAAAGGAATGAATTTTATAGTTTCTCCAAAATCTGAAACGACCGTAGTCCGAACATTTAGATATTAACCACAGACACAAAGATCTCTCTGGGTGATAGATTCTTGTTGACAAATGTTATGTTTGTGTTCACTACCGAATGCTCTTTGTAGATTTTATAATTAACTGATCTGTGCTCAGTTTGATTACACAACACGAAACACTGCCAACTGCTCAGTTTAGTGTCTCTGGTATCTATGCACCTCTGATGCACCACTTTACATCCCACTCTTACATTAGATTCTAGCATTGCTGTGTGAAAACACTGGGACTGGACAGAGCCAATCACAGCTTTAACCCATCCCTGACATCTTAGTTCTTGTTGCATCGGATACAAAATTTCAAATAATAATACATGTTTATTGTTTGAAAAGAAAACTCGTATAAATACATGAAGCAGTGTGTTTTTGTATCTACACCTTTCAGTCAGTATTACTGCTTAACATATTAAAACATTGAGTGAGGCGCAGCTACGTGTACTTAAGCTATAAAAGAAGAAGAGAAAAATTGTTTTTTAATCACAAACATGTGTTACCATCGCGATACCACCTCTGATGTCGACTCTGTCTGTCTGCAGCACATTGTCTCAGGTCATTCATGCAGTAGCAGCCCTGCTCTACCCTTTCACCTGGCAGCATACCTTCATCTCCATTGTTCCAGAAATCCTCATCGATGTAGTGATGGCACCTACCCCCTATCTACTGGGAGTCCAGAAGCGCCTGCTGGACCAAGTCACTGACCAGACTGATGTGAGTTAACATGGAGACCATAAAAACAACCAAAAAGATGGTGTTAATATTACGGTGTTAATATTGGCATTCTGTCCTTACTCTGGTCCTTTTTTGTGTATAACACAGCTGCTGGTGGTTGATTTGTCTGAGGATAAAAAGGACCCATTCATTGTTTCAGTAAGAGTTGTCAAATGATGAAAAACCTAAAATGCTAAAGTCCTTAGGTCAGGATTTGTAGCTAACAAAAGGGCTTCTGTCACAATTGCAGATTGGTGATGAAGGCACTATCCTGCCTCCAAAGCTCCAGGCTGAAATATTAGTGGCTCTAAGTACAAGACAAAATGCATCAGGTGGGTGAACAGCAGCACATGAACACATGTAGCACAGTGTTTCTTCAATCATTCTTAAATGCTTTCTGTCCTCTCCTTCAGTGGGGGAGGAGCTAAACCGAGTGGTTTCTGAAGCCTTCCTGCAATTCTTCGTGAAAACAGTTGGCCATTATGCCTCATATGTAAAATACGCACGAGCTGGAGAAGGTGGGGTGTTTGATAAGAGAAGCTTCTACAAGGCAATCGAGCCCAAGGTCACTCGACACTTTGTCAAGAAGTTCATTCAGACGCAGATGTTTGACTTGTTTATCCAGGAGGTGGAGCAGCAGCAGCCTGGACCACAGCAAGGTTAGTACTCAACTACAGCTCGTAAATAAAGGAAGTAATCCCAATCCCAGGGACTCACACTCTACACTTTTCACTGTGCATGTTTTGTTAAATATATGAGCTGTGATTGTATAATTTCAGTCTACAGTCTTTAATGCCCACTTATTCGTGCAGTTCTTTCAGTGTGTGAGACATGAACGACGTGCTCTCAGTATTTCTTTCGGGATACCCGGGAGACGACCTAAAACAGTGCCTGCATGACTTCAGGGTGCACCAGGGTGCACTCAGCCTTTGACCAAGTGACAATATCTGTCACTTGGTCAAAGGCTGAGCGTAGCAGCACAAGACTTCTCTAGTGGAACATTTAATCCCTTAGGCTTACTTCTTTTTTTCCAGATTATCACATTTGTGGTGCCCTTGTGGCTTCCTCCACTGCACACTGCTCTCTCACCAGTGTGTGAATGTGTGCGTGAATGGGTGGATGACTGGATATGTAAAGCGCTTTGGGGTCCTTAGGGACTAGTAAAGCGCTATATAAATACAGGCCATTTACCAGGCCATTTACTATAAAAGGGTAGAGAGTCATTAGTCCCATCGTAATCACCTGTCCCTCTGTCATCCCGGCACCGCCCGATGAGCTCACTGCAGCGGGTCAGAGACCACACCCCTGCCACAGCTACCTTTGACCCCACTGACTACATGGGCCTGGCTACCACAGGATATTCCAGGGTGCTAAGCCGGGTCAAGTCACTAATCCTGGCCTCCAGAGCTGCAAATAGGCTTCAACTTTTTGTTATTAGTAAATGAGGCCGAGGAGTAGCTAAACATCTGACACAATGAGCATAAAAGTGAGGGAGGGACACGTCTGCAAACACACAGTGTGTGTTTGCTGATGTTTGTTGAGCTTTTTGTGAAACTTTGCTTTGAAATTTAAAAAAACCCCTGACTCTTTTCATGCTTGTTTCTCTTCAGTAGCACTAGCTTGATGCTGAACTACCACAAATGTAACATGGACACCTGAACTGTTCTGCCCAGTTTAACCCTGGAGTATAAATGATACAGTGATAACAAGGAAGTGATACAATACCCAAGTGAGAGCACCGCCACCAGAATCCAGTCAACAATTCAAGAACAAATGACAGGAGGAGAGGGAAAGGCCTGTGTGCTTCACTGAACCAGTCATTTGATTGGAATAGAGTAAGAGCCACATGAGGTTGGGTGCAACACCCACAACCATGTACACCAGTGTGTTAGAAGTCTGAGCAAAATAAAGGACGAAATGATGACATGATAGAGCGTCTCATTGGTAGATCCCACACTTGATGGTGACTTGCGCTATGGGCTTGAAGTTGGCCTCCAGTGTTGTACGCCACATCCCCACTGAGTTCCTGACATGTAGATATATAATCTGTGTGTGTGTGTACAGGATTGCTCTCTGATCATTAGGCTCCGTCACTCTCCTTCTGGTTAAGCATATAATTCATTTAAAGTTTGTAGCTCTTTATTTGAAATGGTGGAAAGTTAAAGTCTGTCTGATGCCCAAATATTCCAATCCAATCCAACTTTATTTATATAGCACTTTTAAAAACAACAAAGTTGACCAAAGTGCTTTCCAATAATAAAACAGAGAAATATTGTGCTATGAATACAAAGTCAAGTCTTTATTTAAGATTAGTCAAGCAAGTCCTCACATTTGTGACTTATGTTAAGTCATGCACTTGACTTCTTTGGTAATTGTGCTGCAGTAAAAGTCCAACCTGATTTGCATTTCCTTTGTCCTGCAGGAATATTTCACAAAAAGATCCTTGAATATCAAGAGAAGAAGAAAAAGGAGAAGACAAAGAAACACTAGCTGTCTGCATAGAAATATGGCTGTATAAAGGGGTATATAGATGTGAATATTGCACTGTGTTTTCTGTGTTGTGTAGTTTGGAGTATATTAATTATGTTCTCATGTGTGAATTACTGTATGTCTGTGTGACTGCTCCTCACAATGTGAAACACTGGCAGAATGCAGGACTTAAATTCTCTGTGGTGGTTTTTAGCCTTTCTGATAATCAGGAACTCATTTCAAATAAAGACGAGCTTTTTAAGTTCATGAACCTGCAGTTTGTTTTTAAGGCTACTGATAGAAGATGTATATTTGGGTGGAGCAGCAGTTTGTATCCAACACTGTGGCTGTCTCTGCATAATGTTCAAAGTAGACATGTACTCCCAACGCATGCACAGGAAAAAAGAGTACATATGTCTTTATGCATAGTGTATATATGTCTGTTTTTAGGGATGTGCTGTTGGCGGGGACTGCTCTACCTGTTTGTAGTCAGATCCATTTGACCCAACCTTTATTTTATTTTTACAGAGACAGTCAGAAACCATCAGCCAGTGTTGTACAGAATAAATTATCAAATGATTAATAATTAGCTGCTTTGTGATTTTTACATCTGTTTAGTAATGGCCTCTTCACAAAACACACAATGTCACTGTGAAGTGGATCTTTGATTTTTGTCAGTTTGGAGAAATTGCTTCCATTCCTTGTTAAGATATTACATTCATTACATTTATTAAATTAAAGTTTTCAGATTCACACAGACTCTCACTTTATTGTGCAGACTAACGCGGGGCAGTGGGTACACCGTATCCAAAAGTGGGGAAATCGATTTCCCCACTTTTCCATTGTATTCCAGCTGTGTTTGGAGTGCAGTGAATCCTGTTAATGGCTACTGATCATATCCATGGATGCTTCTATGTAGATTGTTCACTGTGCAGTGAAGCATCCATGAAATGCATGTTCAAATTATTTTGTGATTTTTTTTTTTTTTTTTTTTTTTTTTTTTTACATTTTTTGTTCAACATTTATTTTTCCACCTCAGTGTGTCTCCTGTCTCTCCTTCGTCCTTGTTTCATCTTTGCACTGCCACAAACGCACAAACACTGCAGTTATAATGCTAAACCTAGCTTAGCATTATAACTGCAGTGTTCACTTTGACTATGTGCCAACTCTCACCTCTTACCGCTCTCCTCCCTGCTCGCTCTCTGTCTTTGTAAAAGGTGAAACATCATTGACAGTAAAGTTTAGAACAGATTATAACTGAATATGGGCTCCTTGGCTAGTGCTGGAACTCGGGCTGTACCCCACTAGCAGTTCTGAAAGCTAAAATTAGCTAATGATAGCTAGTGATCCAGCCGGTGTTAGGAATCATTTTAACTCTATTTAGTGTAGTGATGGGCTTTCCGGCTCTTTTTAGAGAACCGGCTCTTTCGGCTCGGCTCACTAAAAAGACAACTCTTTCGGCTCCGAACCAGCTCCAAAAACTCCAAAAAGCATGTACAAACTCCAAAACACATTTCTAGCGTTAACTGAACTTCCAAAACAGAGCTACCTAGATCACTTAAATTACACAATTGAAAGCATATGTGTATTGTTTGTGTATTTATACACAAGCACTCATATATATATTCAAATAATTAAAAAAAAAAAAGTTCATTTACCTGTTACTACCACACTAGGTAACAAAAGCTCAACACTGCCCCTAGCATCCTTGAGCACTTCTGTTGTCCTTTGTACGTGTTTTGGTGTTTTTACGTGCTTCGGAGTTTTTACGTGTTTTGGAGTTTGTACGTGCTTTGTCTCTAGGGGCCACCGTAAATATACTTTTATTTATTCACTCCACATAAAATGTAATAAATAAATCATATAATACAAAAACAAAATATTCACATTTTAACTTTTAACTATTTAAATTTTCAGCTTTTTCCTTTTAAACAAATTTAAAATGAAACAACACAAAACACAGCAAACCACAACACAATTAAGTAAATTAAAATATAAAACAAAAAGAAGATGCACATTCTCTGTCATATGGGCCTGCATGAATAAACTTTCTAAATCCTTTATCAGCTGCAACTGAAAATAGTTGTGGATGATTACTATACCTGTCTCTCCCTCCTGCTCTGTATGTTCCTGTGCTACTGAGAGTGTAACTCCCGCCCCTCCCCCCTCTTCCCAGCGCAAAGCACAAGGCTGGTATGAGGAGTAAAGCAGAAAAAAGTGTGAGAGAGCGGGTGAGAGAAAGAAAAAAACAAAAACCCTCGGCTTGCGATAAGGAGCTGGCTCGCGTCGTTCACATCAAAGACCCGGCTCTAAGCCATTTCGTTCGCGACCGACACATCACTAATTTAGTGGGCAAACGTACACGAGCAGGCAGTTTGTAAGTCATGTTAACTGTAGTATCAGTATTGTGGTTGCTAACGTTTTAGGTAACGTGTTTTGAATCAGCTCCACTGATTTGCCTCATGCTTCCCAGAAACGTAAATAAAAAATTAAGACTAAATCAAGACTCCTGTGCAATATCACAATTAGAATAAGATATAAAATGATTCCGATTTTTAGTGAATAACTGAAATTTAACATAAAAAATCCATGTATGTACATATATGAACGTTTATATATTTTTATATACACTCCCACAGTGTTCTCAGCAGCTCAGTCAGTTCCAGCGTGGTACCATGATAGGATGCCACCTGTGCAACAAGTCCAGTTATCATTGCTGCTAAATATTCCAAAGGCAGCTGTTCGTAGTATTTTAACAAAGTGGAAGTGACTGAGAATGACAGCAGGGTCAGCGGATGCTGAGGGATATGCAGAGGTCACAAACTGTCTGCAGTCGATCCCTACAGGCCTCCAAACTTCATGTAACCTCCAGATTGGCTCAAGAACAATGTTTAGAAAGTTTCATGGAATGGGTTTCCATGGACGAGCAGCTGCATACAAGCCTAACATCATCAAATGCAAAGTGTCGGATGCAGCACACCAAGACATTTGGGACAATTTCATGCTCCCAACTTTATGGTTTAGGGATGGCCCCATCCTGTTTACACATGATTGTGCACTAATGCAAAAAAGCAAGGTCAATGAAGACGGGTGGGTTTGGTGTGCGGCCTGAGTCCTGGCCTCAACCTGCCAGGACACCTTTGGGATGAATTAGAGCTTAAACTGCAAACGAGGCCTTCTCATCCAAAATTAGTGTCTGACCTCACAAATACGCTTCTGGCAGATGCTCAAAGATTATCTAAACACTCTCCAACCTTGTGGAAAGCCTTCCCAAAAGACTTGAAGCTGTTATACATGAAAAAGGGTGAGCCAGCATCTTATTAAACCCTATAGAGCAGGGGTAGGCAACTCCAGGCCTCGAGGGCCAGTGTCCTGCAGGTTTTAGATGAGTCCTTGATCCAACACAGCTGATTTAAATGGCTAAATGACCTCCTCAACGGCTGTGTCCTAATTAAGAGACTGCACGCTTGAAGTACGCGCACTACCCGTACTACGTACGGTGCGTACTATAAGTACGAGAAGTGCGGAAGTGAGAGGCTTGTGAAATGGGACGGTATACGCATCGTCGCGCTGTTCAGGTTGCCTAGCAACCATGATACTAACCGCGAGACACGTTACATACAGCATTGTTTGACAGAAATGAAGGAGAAAAATGTTTTGTTGGTCATTCAGTTTTGTCATTACATCACTTTGATTAGTTGAGTATCTGAGGCTGAGACCACAGGACTGTAAAACATGATTGTTGGGCTTCATTTCTGTGCTGAACAGTCATTTAAGATTAGTTAGTAAATAACAATTAGTTAATGTTGTTCATGAGACTAAAGTCATCTCACTGTGGCAATGTAAATATAATATGGCCAATATTATAGTATTGTCAGATTATTATGATTGATATATATATATATACATATACACTGAACAAAAATATAAACGCAACACTTTTGTTTTTGCTCCCATTCCCCATGGGATGGACGTAGAGACCTAAAATTCATTCCAGATACACAATATAACCATCCCTCCCAAACAGTGGTCACAAATCAGTCCAAATGTGTGGTAGTGGGCACATCTGCTATATTGAGATAATCCATCCCACCTCACAGGTGTGCCACATCAGGATGCTGATCTGACACCATGAGTAGTCCACAGGTGTACCTCAGACTGCCCACAACAAAAGGCCACCCTGGAAGTTTACAGTTTTTTGTTCTATTGGGGGTCTGGGGACCCAGAACCGGTCAGTATCTGGTGTGACCACCATTTGCCTCATGCAGTGCAACACATCGTCGCATGGAGTCTATCAGATTGTCAATTGTGGCCTGTGGAATGTTGGTCCACTCCACTTCAATGGCTGTGCGAGGTTGTTGGATATTCGTGGGAACTGGTACACGCTGTCGTATACGCCGGTCAAGCACATCCCGAACATGCTCAATGGGTGACATGTCCGGTGAGTATGCTGGCCATGCAAGAACTGGGACATTCTCAGCTGCCATCTGCCCTGAACAATGTGAACCATGATTCATCCGTGAAGCGCACACCTCTCCAACGTGCCAGACGCCATCGAATGTGAGCATTTGCCCACACAAGTCTGTTACGGCGACGAGCTGGAGTCAGGTCAAGACCCCGATGAGGACGACGGGCATGCAGTTGAGCGTCCCTGAGACGGTTTCTGACAGTTTGTGCAGAAATTGTTTGGTTGTGCAAACCAATTGTTCCAGCAGCTGTCTGGGTGGCTGGTCTCAGACGATCTTGGAGGTGAACCTGCTGGATGTGGAGGTCCTGGGCTGGTGTGGTTACACGAGGTCTGCGGTTGTGAGGCCGGTTGGATGTGCTGCCATATTCTCTGAAATGCCTGTGGAGACGGCTTATGGTTGAGAAATGAACATTCAATGCACGGGCGACAGATCTGGTTGACATTCCTGCTGTCAGCATGCCAATTGCACGCTCCCTCATTGCTTGTGGCATCTGTGGCATTTTGCTGTGAGACAAAACTGCACATTCCAGGGTGGCCTTTTGTTGTGGGCAGTCTGAGGTACACCTGTGCACTACTCATGATGTCAGATCAGCATCCTGATGTGGCACACCTGTGAGGTGGGATGGATTATCTCAATATAGCAGATGTGCCCACTACCACACATTTGAGTGTATATATATATATATATATATATATCACTGACTTTCAGCTTGTTGTGTTTGTGGATATATGACTGACTTTAATTATTACACATTCGCACATAAATAAGTGACGTCATATTCAGTACTTTTGACAGTTCACTCTTCGGCCGCTCCATCTTATTAGGGAAATTCCATATACATAAATGTAAATTTCAAAACTCAACCCCATCATTTAATTTGTTTTTGATTGAAACTGAATAGTACTTTAACTCTCTTAAATTAACTTCCAATAAAAAAGGTTTGTCATTGATTGAAATTCATTCAGAAATGTTTAACGAATGAGCTGTCACAACTTTCAAATACAAAGTTGTTATGAAGTCTGTCACATTCCCCCCTTTCTCCTTTTTTTATCCTTTATTTATTTATCCTTCTTATTTCATTGTACTGTATATTGTTACTCTTATTTGCCGTGTATGTCTACTGTACAAACTGAACTGGAATGACTGACTGTTCGCTTTATGGTTTCAATAAAGTTTGGGGAAAAAAAACAACCTCTTCAGCCGCTCCCGTCTGCCGTATTTTGCGGCAAAATTATCCACACCCACCGCCGCGTTATGAATTGTGGGATATATGGGACCACGAAGCGTGCACCGGACCATGCTTGATATTTGGGGAAATCGACGGCGCATTTGGAGCATGCATTTGAAGCACTTAAAATGCGTACTTCAAGCGTGCAGTCTCTTAATTGGGACACAGCCAACATGTCCTGAAGTTCTCCAGAGGCCTGGTAATGAACTAATCCTTTGATTCAGGTGTGTTGACACAGGGTGAGATCTAAAACCTGCAGGACACTGGCCCTCGAGGCCTAGAGTTGCCCACCCCTGCTATAGATTAAGAATGAAATGTCTTTCAAGCTCATTTGTCCCTAAGCAGGTCCAGGATTTGCGGGTCTGTACAGGAAAAGCAGTTCTAGTATATTTTTGAAACCAAGACATGAAGAACTTGAAAGGTTCATGACATGAAAGGTTCTAAAATGTTAAAATCAATTCCTCAAAGTTTTTTTTGTTTGCTGAAAAAGAAGAAAAAAACATTTGGAACAGATTTACAGCAAATATCATGACATCACAATAAACAATTAAAAATCAAATATGGATTATTTACATTTCAATCAATGCAGCACACAGTACATGAGGAGGGTGTACAGCGACCTCTGCTGGTATAATAAATGTATGCTGCAGAGCAATGTGAAGAAACATTATAAGAATATACTTGTGTGTATTGTGATGCATGTCCCTGTCAGAGGTTTTCACTGGTAAGAGACAAAGATAAAAAAGAAGACAAGCACCAGTCCCAGGTTTGAGCAGTTCTGTATTAGAGGAGAGGAAATAAGCAGACACTAGAGCTTGGAGGATGATTGACCTGGGTCAGTTGTCACATTGCTTGTTACTGCCACATTAGAGAGTACTGTGTAATTCTGTGATATCACATATTTGCCCTAACAGTCTGTCTGGTAGAAACAAGAGTAGGGAAAGAAAAATGAATCTGAAACTCAAGAGATAACAAATGCAACCAAAACACCTCTGTGTGAGCGCACTGTAACACTATGACACCAACAACACGGGATCGTTAAACCTGTTTTCTTTCTATCCTGTAGGTGAACACAAAGCCAGAAATTAATACTATACATTACTGTTACTACTGATAGTTATTTTTAGGTGTGCTGTGATACAATTTGGGGGCACTTCAGCACCCAAAGAAGGGTCTAACTGGCCTATGCAGGACACCGACACTGTGGGGTAGAGTTGGGCTGGATGCCACATTAGAGGACACTGTTGACCTGACAGTCTGTCTGTGTTTTCGAGTGGTCAGTTTGTGGAAAACACAAAAGTTTGAGGAGAGAAAGTACTTTGTACTTTTTATGGGTCAGGGTCTTTTTTCACCTTGTTGTTGTTATATTAAAAGATAACACAATATTAGTCTCTTTTTTTAAGGGCAGTTATTAAAAGCTAAAGCCATATGTTAGCTAGGTTCAAATGTTTATCAAGAGGGCATGGGGAAAGGCAGTGGGTTTTTGTTTCTTTATGTCTTGGCACAATAGTTTGTGTTAAACCATAAACAAACAGCCAGCAGAAGGAAGAATGGCTTAGATGTGTTGTCTGCCAAAACTGATCTCACAGAGATTGTACTCCTGGAAATCCAGGGTCAGAACTGACTTGTGTGACTTTGAGTGAGTTACTGTATAGAGTTACTGGATCAAGACTAGCAACCTTTAAATAGAGAACATAAGACGTTCCTTACCTGGATGATTGAGCATCAAGATTTTAAAATGGAGAGTAGTTCAGTTTAATATTGACGTGTTTCATTTTTATTCTCAATCTTGCAAAAAAGATGTAGGGAACCTCTTTCCTTTAAAATGATATCAATGACACATCAGTTAGAAATACAAAAAATACAGCCATGGAATTTGGAATCTGTCCACAGTTGGGTTTTTTGGCTTTAACAATAGCTATATAGTACTGTAAATTCATTCCTTTCACTGCTTGTATGTAAAATATTTCATAATATTTAGCACTGCTTCAAATTCATGGGGGCATTAGGTGGTGTTCATTTTTAAACTTATTGACATCTCTATCTGAAAAACATACATAAATAATTTAATAATTTTTTTATGGTCAAAATTTAAACAACACCCCAATTTTTCCAGTTTTTCTTTTATTGAAAATTATGAAGTTTGATGTCTCATTGCACTCTGAAATGAAAGGATAGTACAAATAAAGAATTGGAGTTGTCCTGTGAGCCGCCTATCACTCAAGCTATTAACTCTCAGAAACTTACAATACAATGTATCAGACTGTTGTTGACGGTAATGGCTTTTAGTTCCAATTAAATGCAAAAATGAAAACATTTCCCATTTGGAGGCAGCACCTTAAGCTCTGATTTAATGAAGAAATGATTATTGAAAGACTTATCAATTATTAGCAATTCATGCGTAGATAGTGTAACAAGAGGTCTACCCTACATACATGTGCTGTGAGTGATACTAAACCTAAAAATAACTCTTGGTTGATTTCTAATAAAACTTTGCAGCCGAACTTTTTCATGGTTAATTATACAGTTAACTATGAATCTTTAATTATCCATTTACACTTGTGTGAAACTTTTCCCAGCATTACCAGCAATACATTATCCTGAAATTGGACTTTGAGGATCCAAAAGAGGCCACAGGGAGTCTTTAAATACCGGACAGAGCAAAAATAAATATTATTGCGAAACTTGAGGCCACTCATTTCTCTTTATGCAGAGAATAGCCTATTATTTTATAGCTGTAACTTTATTGTTTGCTGAGTTTAAAGCTTTCTTGATTTCCTTTAAATGTGTATTATTATTTTTATATTCCTTTAAAATTGTTATTTTCTATAAAGAGCTTTGTTACTGCTGTCAAATAATGTTGCTAGCTTACAGTACAGTGCAGTAATGCCGTTGAGCTGTTTCTCGGTCGTCTTATGAGAATCAAATTATTAACATGTCGCCACGTGTTTGAGTGAACGCTCAAAGTGTCATGTATGTGACGAGCAGTGGAGAAATCCACTCTTTCCTGTGCTGGCTCACGGAGGAGGGCATGATGCGCCGCTAGGTGTCCGCTGAGTTCAAACTGCTGGTGACGCAACGCTCATCGCAAAGCAGAGCAAGAGGCGACAGCTACCGCACCTTCGACCAAGGTAAGCGAACAAAGAGTAACTCTAAAAACGTGGAATTAAACGACGACAAGTTGCTGTAGTAGCTGCTTTCTTTTTTTCGCTGCCTTGTGAAACAAGTAACGAATATGTTTTTTTGTTCCTTATTGTACTTGTGACAAACGACTGGGGCGCTTTGAGCAGATAAGTAGCTAACGTTAACTAGCTAACTTTCACTTAGCTGTTTGGTTTGGAGAACTTCAAGTCAAGTTGTAAAGCAGTGGATACGAAGGCCGGTGTTTTCTGGTCAAGGCTTTAAAAAAATAAAGACGCATACATTCAATGCTGAGGCGAAACATTTCCTCGAAAAAGGGCCGTTTTATTTTGAAGGAAGTATTGGGTATCGCTTATGTTTTCCCTCGCTGACTTTACGCTGGCAGGAACTTTAATAGCAAACTAGCTAGCTAACTAATGATAGCAAGTTAGTGTAGTAGAGTGAGATTAATGAAACTTTGTAAATTTAAAGTTCTAAACTTCAAGAGAATGAGGAAGGATCGTGAGTGTTGGCTTAAGTCATTCTCTATCCGTAATACTTTACTCTTTCAGCACATTTCAGCATATTCATGCAAATGAATTGCATGTTTGTGCATGTTGGAGGTGTTGCCACTCTTTGTTGTGATCAGTGTTCCTGTCATTACTCAAATAAGTAATTAATGCACATATTACACAGAACACTTTCCTTGAAGGTAATGCAGTAGGTTACTTGATTACACCTAGGATTTGTTACATTACTTTCATGTTGAATGATCTGAAATACTGTCTCATAATGACCAATTAACAATATAGACCCGAGGCTACAACCAACACAAATCCCTGTCCTAATGAGGACACACCTGAGCTTTCTCAGAGCATTTAGGTATGAAAACAGAGCTGATGACACAAATCAAATATAAGACACTTTAAAGTGATCCACAGAGATTCTACTGTAGGAACATGAACAGGTAGAACGGAAGCTGCAGCCTGGCTGTTCATCAGTTTGTTACCTGTTGATGTTCAGCTGTGGCTCACTTTATCACGGTGCTGGTCTGGGGTCAGAATTTACTCAGCTTTAACATCACTGTGGGCTCTCGGCTTAGCGTTAGCATGCTTGCTGTGCAGGTGCTTTCAAAGAGCCAAAGTTGTGTTAACAGTATGAGGCATTTGTATCTGTCCTCCACTTTACCATTGCGCTCTCATCCTTTTGTGCAATAAAGCTAATGTCCATAACCAAACTGAAATCAGCTGATCGTAGTGAGAGTGCAAGAATCAACAGGCAGGCAGACTAACGATTCGATATATTATTGTGTCATGAATGTTAGCCATCTGCCTCCAGATGACACATTGTTGTTGAGAAACACCATGAATCTGTAAATGTAGGCGTAATCTTTTTGTTAACAATATTAGAATTAGATTGCGGATACAAATTGGCTTTGTCCAAAAGGTGGATGAGCTCTCCCTCAGATAAAGAGTTCAGTCATTTGGGAGGGATTCAGAGTAGACCCACTACTCCTCCACATTGAAAGGACACGGCTAAAGCTGTGTCCTCCTCGGTAAAGTGTTTAGACCAAGCATGTCCTACTTGGAGGAGGCCGCAGCGTAGACCTGGGACACACTGGGAAGCTTATATCGATTGGCTGGCCTGGGAACTCTTCAATGTTTCTCCGGATAAGTTGGAGGAGGTGGCAGAGGGAGATTTGGGCTTCCCTGCTGCCCTGCAACCCGACATCAGATAAGCGGATGATTTATTATTTTGTTATTTTAGATTTAAACTTTTAATTCAGTGGCTGTCATGAACATTCAAACAGTGTGCACAGCACTAAGCACCACACTACACAGTTCATTCGTTTTTCGGATGTCATATTTTAGTAATGCGTGAACGCGTTCTGTGTTTTCATGTCATGTTAAACGTCGATTTGTTTTCATCATTTTTCTTCTGCGTTGTCAGTCTGCAGTAAGTGTGCAGTGTTGGCAAGGCGTGATGTGAGGTGCTGTGCATTTAAGCAGCATGATTCATTATTGAAGAATGTGATTCATGGTGTCAGGTGCCTTTGTTAGTTTGACACTTTCCATTACTTGCGTATCAAATTCAACCTAATACCTGCGTGTTTCTTGGTTTTTAGACTAGTCAGTTAGTCAAAAAAAATTTTCCTCGTGTAGTAGACTAAGAGATCTGAGGAAACGTTGAACATCCCTAATTAATAAATTAATAAATAAATAAGCAGTATATGCAATAATTTTACATCTTTAGAGTCTTCTTCCTTGCAGAAGAGCAAAGTGTGAACTGGAGTCAGGTTCCTTGTCCGTGTGCACAAACTTGGCTAAATAACGACAATCCTGATTCTAATAATACGTGCAGAAAGAAACAATAAAAAGGCGATAGTCTAAGGAAATACTGGAGGCAAGCTGATTGTGCTCGCAAACCCAACAAATAAATTATGTGACATTTGTTTGCTGAGGAAAGTTGTGACAATGGCGAGATTTGTGACATTTAATGTGTTTGGAGTGTGTAGTTGGTGTGCAGTCTAGTTGTTTCTTTTGTTTCCCAAAAACTCACAAGGCATTGTCAGCATTTTAATGCATTTTAATATAAATGGTTGTATATAACTGCTGCATGACATTTGAATATGACAGTTTTATATTTGGATTTCAGGTCATAACAGTGATTCATGAAACATGTTAGCTGCATTTTTTTTTTTTTTTTTTTTTTTTAGGTCCAGTGTGTCACAAACTGACCTATGAATCATTCAATCATAAACAAAAGGGATGAACCAGTGTTTCATCTACACATACCAAACAACTTGAATGCAATTTTAAATTGTATGGCTCTTTTTTTTTTTTTTTTTTTTTTTTTTTTTTTCACTAGCAGCCTATGTCACAAATGTATGATTTATTTTCTTCTTTAGCTGTACGTCAGCCATAACAGTTTGGCAGGAATGAAATAGTATTTTTGATTGACTTTTGATTCTCAAAAACTCACAATCTCAGCGAGGTTTGCAGATTTTCCTTAAAAATTTGAGGAAACTTGATAAGACACACAAAAAAACCCCAGTATGACAAAACTGTCTACAGATGAACATTATCTAAAAGACCTACCAAAGCCCTAACATAGCACCTGCGAGATGCACAGGCATGAATGAAAGAGTAGGCTGTCAAGTAGCCATTCTCAAGTAAAGGAAACATGGAGAAAAGGCTGAGCTGTGCCAAATTACACAAAAACTAGACTAAAAATCAGTGGCAACAAGTCTGATTGTACAATGAATCTAAAGAAATAGTTGTTCAGAGTGTCTACAGCGAACTGTAAACACGGTGGAGTGTCTGTCATGGTTTGAGGCTCCATTTCAGCGGTGTTTGGGATTTTGGGATTTTTTGGAATACTTTACCCAGGAGGCGACCTCCTCGACTGCCTCCTGTCTCCTTAGAGTAGCAGCTCTATTCTGAGCCACAATACGAAGTTAGTCATTAATATACTACAACAACATGGGAATAGAGCAGCTGTGATAGAATACAGCATTAACGAATCAATGGTACAGAAGTGGAGGAAGCAAGAAGAATGAATTGAATAAAGTTTGATTTATCTGACTGCTTTGTTTCGCTTAATGTGCCTTATAACCCCGTGCACCTTATAGTCCGAAAAATACTAGGGCTGCCATGATTAGTCGACTAGTCACGATTATGTCGATTATCAAAATCGCAGGCGACTGATTTAATAGTCGACTCGTCGTTTGAAGCTTTGTAAGGTCACAAAAGACACAGGAATAAGTAGTGGGATTTAAGAGTGTAATAACGGACTGAAACAGAAGATGGCAGCACTGCGTGTACAAGGATGCCAGCTGCCGTTAAACCCAGAAGAAGAAGAAGAAGCTGTGTCCCAGAATTTATAGCGCAGCCCAGCTCAGTTTCCAACAATGGCGGCAGCTAGTTAGTTTTAATATTACTCTTATTATTCTTTCTGGGTCACAAAATAAACGTTTAACATATTTTCAGTCGAGAATGTAGCTGTGTAAACCTCAAATATCTGCTCAGTTTATCAAGAACACATATTTTCAAAAGCGCTCAGACGTTTTCGGAGACATCTGTTACCCACTAGCTCGATAGCTCGCCGGGGGAAAGGCTCACTAGAGCCGGTGAGAACACCGGACTCCCGGCAAATAGTTTTCAAACCCACCGCCATCTTTCGCTACTCAGGTTAAACATATATAAGTCACTTAGATAACTTAAACCTGGCTGTAGCTCAGGTGGCAGAGCAGGTCAGCCACTAATCAGAAGGTCGGTGGTTCAATCCCAGGCTGCATCCTGGCTGCATGCCAAATATCCTTGGGCAAGATACTAACCCCATGTTTGCCTACTGGTGGTGGTCAGAGGGCCCGGTGGCGCCTGTGTCCGGCAGCCTCGCCTCTGTCAGTGCGCCCCAGGGCAGCTGTGGCTACAATGTAGCTTGCTATCGCCAGTGTGTGAATGTGTGTGTGAATGGGTGAATGACTGAATAGTGTAAAGCGCTTTGGGGTCCTATGGACTAGAAAAGCGCTATACAAATGCAGGCCGTCTACCATTTAAAAATGTTATTGTTTGGCTTTTTCCAGTGTTTTATTTGTTCCTGAGTAAATCGGTTTGTCTGAGATTAAAGTTTTTACACAGCTGAATCAAGCAGACAGTTGATTATCAGAAGTGTGAGATGCTCGAGAATATACTCCGGTGTCCTGTTATATTTTAGATAGCAAGGAGTTTATTAAACTTCACGGAAACAATCTGCAAATTTCATTAAAATGTAATAAACTATCATCTTGTCTTTATTTTTAGTTAGCACATACCTTAAACACTTAAAGCTGTAAGCTAATGATAGTTATATAAGAGCAGATGCTGCTGGTGCAATAAGCTGTACGTTTTACGTCCAATGGATGCATGATCTGATTAGTCGACTAATCGCAAAAATAATCGGTGACTAGTCGATAGGGCTGCTCGATTATGGCAAAAATGATAATCACGATTATTTTCACTGAAATTGAGATCTCGATTATTTGACGATATTTATTTAACCCTTTAAGACCTACTATAGAACCAAGTCCGCCAGAGCTTATATTATTTTTTTACATGTTGTAGTGCCATTTGTGGGAGCATTTCAAGTTGCTATACATCAATACAACTGTTATAACCCATATTTTAATGATATGTATGCATTAAGTCCACAGTAACTACATTAATTGCAAAAAAAGTGCAATAAACTACAAAAAAATTGAAAATCGTTTGTTTTGTTTTTTTACATACATTTCTAGTTAGAGAAATTTAAGAGGTTTATCCCTCAAAACTTTAAATACAAAAAAGTTGCAAAAAATAGTTTACAACAACAGGAAATTTATTTTGAGTGTCTTCATAGTTTTTTTTGGAGATATAGCAATTTTTATATACTGCAGGAAAAACAATCCTATGATGCAAATTTGCAAAGAAAACAGCAGGTGCATCAAAATAAACTTTTCCAGCAGTGCAATTGAAGTTCTAAGCATCCCAGAAACTATTCAGAAAAGTATAGAGTCAAACATGACTTATAAAAACACCAGTGTAGGCCTTAAAAGCCTATACAAGTAAAAAAACTACATTTTCCGCGAAAATGACGTCACTTCCGGTTTCGGGCAGGAAATGGCGGACATGCGATAGTTCGCGCTGACGTCTTTTTCAATGTGGGAAGTGTTACGAACAGCTGATCGGATCGGCAAAGCGTGTTTCTGGAGTATTATGTTTTTGTTCCTGCAAGCGCTTTTTATAAAATTTTTGCAAAGCTATATGTGGAAGGAAACCGTGACCGAGGACAAGCTGATGGCATAAGATGTAAGTACAACAACTCCGGTTTCATATGCAAAAAAATTATTGCGCTAGCTTGCGCGGTTCCGGTTCTACAGGGATTTAAAAATAGTTACGCAAAACGGAGCGTGCTGCTCTGACCGGCTTTAAAGGGTTAACAATAACAATGTATTGAATAATGACTTTAAAAAAATAATATAAAATAGTGTGCAAATACTGATAACAGTGCAAATGTTTGCAATATAAGAAATAAATGAAAAATTTAAACATCTATGTTTAGTTAACTTTGCAGTGTTGCTCTGTGGTCCAGCTACACTGCAGCAAAGTTTACACACTGTGTCTACTTGATCCACGTCTAACTCCGCGAACCCATAATGTTTCCACACCACTGAAGTGTTGTTTTTTTTTTGTTTTTTTGTTTTTTTATTTATACCTCTCTTTTCAACCAACAGCAGTCACTCTCTCCTCTCCAAATAACTTCTGCTTAGCTTTCCGAGCTTTGCTTGGGTTCTCTTAATTGTTGTGACGCGTGTTCGAAATGCAGAGAGGTGCGCTTGATTTGCCCAAGCAGCGCGAGAGTAAAGCACGAGGGAGGTGCAAATAATCGGCGCAGTCATTTTTAATGATCGTTGAAAGCCCAGATCGTAATCGTGATTAAAATTCGATTAATTCAGCAGCCCTACTAGTCGACTATCAAAATAATCGTTTGTGGCAGCCCTAAAAATACGTATTTGACTTTTTTATTTGGCACACTGCAGTTTAATGTAGCAAAGCACCTCTTTTTTTTTTTTTTTACTTAAGTGGATATTATACATGGTTATGCTCAGGATATCTCAGCCCATTTCTACTGGAAATGCATTTTGGTTAAACTTGGAATTTGCGTTTGCACTGTTAAATGTTTATATAGCTTTAATGCACATTAAAAAAAAAAAAAAAAAACCCAGCTGCTTGTTTAAGTAAAATAAATGGATGAGCTTTTTTTTTTTTTTTTGCGTTAGTAAAGTTGTGGAGTTGTATTTTGTCTCGCAGAAATTATATCGTTATCGCAAATTTTCAAATGTATATCATGATATATATTTTTGGCCATATCGCCCTGCCCTACCGTCCACGATCATCTAGTCCACTAGTCGCGCACATCACTAGCAGACATCATCCAAAGAAAGCTTTTGGAATATTCATCAGGAAGCCTGATAAACCTGAAGATGACTGAGAGAAATAGTTGGAAGCTTGCTTAAGAGAGTTCAGGCTGTTTTCAAAGGTAATATAGATACCTGGTTGTATCAGTATGACTGTTCAAGCTTGTTCAAATGGTCCAAACTGTTTCCTAGCAAAACATAAAGTGACATGTGGGAAAAGGCTTTTGCACAGTTGTGTTAAAGCACAATAATCAACAGTTGCTCAATTTCCTGACTTAAATGCAACTCTAACCCAGCCCTTCCACATAATATTTAAAATATCCTCCTCTGGTCTGGTGTCAGTTTTTTTACATGTTAGATTTCCTCATTGTTTCTTCATAGCAGCATTGTCACAGGCAGCAGAGCCTGCTACTTTCCTTCCTCTTTCTGTGGACCAACGGTCTTCTTATTTCATAGTTTAGTATTTTTAGATGTGGGAAATCTGAGATTACCATAACACGAAACATGTTTTAATAGAGCAGATGTCTTCTCTGCATCCTTCAGTGCACAACTCTTTGCTCTTTTTATTGTCTCAGGTAAAGCATGGCAATGACCAGCCAGACCTCGTACCCCTCCATGAGTAACCACACCAAAGAGAGGGTCACCATGGCCAAAGTGACCCTGGAGAACTTCTATAGTAACCTCATCGCTCAGCATGAGGAGAGAGAGATGAGGTAACGCTCACAAGCTTTAGTGCTTCTTACATGAACAAAGGCTAACGTTGCCATTTTAGCTTTAGTTATGAGCTACAAAAAAAAACAGTGGGCCGATTAATTTGTCCTCCAAATAAAACAACTAACCACTGAATTCGCAGCACAACTGAACCTGATGGCTAATGCATGGACAACCCACTTTGTTTGTTTTGGTTCATCAGGATGTGGCTCCTGTCAGTATTACACTGAGGAGGGGTCACTTCCTGTTGTGACATTCACAGTACAGTATAGTCATAACCTCGTCCTGACTGGTTTATTGCATTTTTAGTACAGAACGTTTTTGCTATATGAAAATGATAGGGTAGTAAAAGTGCACTAAAGCTTTGTTCTGTGTTTGTCATGTGTTTAATAAAGAAACATAATAACTTATGCCTGTAACCAGTAATAAGCTGTGCTGTGGTTTCAGGCAGCAGAAGCTGGAGAAAGTTATGGATCAGGAGGGCTTGGCTGATGAAGAGGTGAGTAAGGTGTTTACTGACCCGTGTGTTCTGGAGACTTATGTCACAGTGTGTGTAATCTCCGTGTTGGTGTAGGTCAGGTAGAGCAGGTCAGCTACTGATTGGAAGGTTGGTGGTTCGATCCCTGGCCCTACCAGGGATTGCCAAATATCCTTGGGCAAGATACTAACCATCTGAGTATGAATGTTAGCTACACAGCACTAAAGTATAGAAGAAAGTGCTTGTATGAATGAGTGTTATTGGCATGAGGCATGTTGTATAGAGCGCTTTGAGTACTCCGGGAGAGTAGACAAACACTATATATAAGAATCAGTGCACTCAAATGTTATACTCAAAGAGTGTAACGGGAACAACCAATCAGCTGTTGTATCTCCAGCTGTCTGTGTCTGCTCCAGAGTATAATAAAGTCTCACAGTGGACATGAAACGCTTCATGTACAAAGGCTAATTTACAGCATGGAGCCCTGCTCTCAAACAGCCTCTGTAGCTGCATTTAAAAAAGAAATCGGAACTTAAAGTTTTAAAAATGAGTCTGGTTGCTTTTGGTCAGTAGACTTCCATTTGTTTATGTTAACTAACTGGTAACAGAACCAATAACACGGGGGGATTTCAACTATAAACCAGTCTAAGGGATCACCTTTGTGCTACCTCGGGCTGCAACAATGAGCTTGATGTTTAAAAAATCATGGCTATACCGTCCACTTTCACTGGCAGTCCCTTAAACAGTAAACAGTTCTTCATTCTTTTAGCTAGAAGCACTGAAAATCCACCAGACAGTAATCTAAGCTGGGCTGTTGGAAGTCATTTTTCTTTCTTACATCTTAATTTGCTTAACAGTAAATTTTAATTATTGCTTTAAAATAAGACACCTCTGAAGTGTGAATTAAACAGTATAGTGTATTTAAAGTGCTGTGTCCTCTGCAGAAACGTATCCGGCGCTCTGAGCATGCAAGGAAGGAGACCGAATTTCTGCGTTTGAAACGTACTCGACTGGGTCTGGAGGACTTTGAATCCCTGAAGGTGATTGGCCGAGGAGCTTTCGGAGAGGTAAAAAGCATTTGATGCTGTTGTTTTGAAACATGGAAAAAAACGGAAACAATTCTAACTCTGCTCATCACTGTGTAGAAATGCACCAATTACAATTTTGACGTACACGTTGAAGTTTGCTAATGCAATAACTCTAAAATGAGGTGACGAAGTTTCAAATTGATAGTGTAGGTGTATCTGCTGAAAATTTCAGATGAGTTTAAATGTCGGTGACCTAAACCTCAGGGTGAAGGTTAGACGTCAAGTCTTGTAAAAATCTTGTGAATGCAATAGCTAGGCAAAAAGCCCACATGGGATTTTGAAACTGATACTGTAGCTGGTCTATGCTAGGAGACTGAGGGGAGCTCATTCTGATTTAAACTGTTGCTTTAAAGGTTCAGTGAACATAGAACTTTACTCCAACGGAACATGAGATAAGAAATACTTTATTTTTGTCCACATTTGAGATATTTTTTGTTACAGCATTTAAAAAAACCAAATGTAACAAGTAACCACGTCTTGACTGTTACATGTTGCTGATTCCTCATGTTACTAGCTCCAGTGCTGGTCCCTCAGCATATCACTGCAGAGTGTAGTGCACTCGCTTCACCTGGTTGATTAGAAAAAAAATTCCATCATTTAAAGAATCTCTGCTTCATTAGTAGATCTGTCCTCTATGGAAGCCCATTTCCGCCACTAAAAAAAAAAAGTATCCATAACTCGAATTTTCACATTATTTTCTCGAAATTTTGACTTATTAACTCGAAATTTTCAGAAAAGTAACTCAAAATTTCGAGTTAGCTCTGCCAATCAGTAATCTACGTTAATGATGTCATTTCCCTCAAGTACTGCTACAGCTAAGCTACCAGTATTACAGCCAGTCATGAATGCACATGAATGAATTGCTGAGTATTTTCAGCCAGGCTTCACAAATGATGAAATCCTTGTGTTATTAGCTGAATCACATGGCGTTAAAATCAGCAAACGTACTCTCGAAAACTCTGTTGCGGTCCGGTTTTGAGTGCGCATTACTCTGCGCCATATGCTTCTGGGTAACAAGAAAATGACTTCGTTCACGCAGATTGGCAGAGCTAACTCGAAATTTCGAGTTAATAAGTTAAATTTTTGAGAAAATAACTCAAAATTTGGAGTTAAGGATACATTTTTTTTAGTGGCAAAAACGGGTTTCCATAGTCCTCTCCATCCATCCTGCAGTCAATCAGTGAAAGAAGAAGAGAGGCTAACTTCTGGGCAGGAGAAGCTCCCACACCCATCATCAGCTTTTTGATGAGCACTCTTGATTTCTACTTGCAGGTACGCTTGGTGCAGAAGAAAGACACCGGTCATGTTTATGCTATGAAGATCCTCCGCAAAGCTGATATGCTTGAGAAAGAACAGGTGAGCTACAGGATACACACCCTGGAGTGCTGCCCTTTGACATGTGTGTGTAACCCCTTCTTCCTGTCCATGTACAGGTTGGTCACATCCGTGCTGAACGAGACATTCTGGTCGAGGCCGACAGTCTGTGGGTGGTCAAAATGTTCTACAGTTTCCAGGATAAGCTGAACCTTTACCTCATCATGGAGTTTCTACCTGGAGGTACGAACGGGGCGCTGCTCAGCATGAAAAACTGCTGTGACACAAGAATGCTGTTGCCATCTTCAATAGTACTGTAGCTGCACCCCTCTATAAGTCTGGCAGTCAGTTATGATTTCATCACTCACAGTCAAAAACAGTTTAGGGGAAAAAACTAGTCATCCTGTTGCTTCACATTAACAACACTCTCATGTCTCTGTGTTTTGTTTGTTTTTGTTTTTTCGATGCATTGCACAGACGTTGATGCTAATTAGTAAAATAAACCCGCTTAAATGTGCTGGAAACCGTATTCATCCGTCCTGTAGAATGACTGTTCTCTGCTGCTGTGGTGCAGGCGACATGATGACCCTGCTGATGAAGAAGGACACTCTGTCAGAAGAGGCTACGCAGTTCTACATAGCAGAGACGGTGCTGGCCATTGACTCCATCCACCAGTTGGGCTTCATCCACAGAGACATCAAACCAGACAACCTGCTGCTGGACTCCAGGGTGCGTCCGAGCTCTCGTTTTTACTACACTCACGTTTTCTGTGGAAACACCATTTTTTTTAAAATGATTGGAACATGTGACCATAGCTAGACTGAGTTTCTGTTTGGTCTGTTTATCTATGAGGAACTTTGACCTTTGGTCACAGTGGGGCACACGTCTGGTTTTGTGACCCTGGTATGACGTCATACTTTGCTGCTATGTGTAATGTTGTGCTCTTGGTTTCAGGGTCACGTGAAGCTGTCTGACTTTGGGCTGTGCACAGGCTTAAAGAGGGCTCATCGGACTGAGTTCTACAAGAACCTGAACCACAGCCTGCCCAATGACCTCAGTAAGCAAAGTCAGCAAAGTTCATTTAATTCAAATATGGCTTGCATGCAGCCCCCGTCACTTGCTTGCATTTAACTTGTTTCCTTAAAAACAGTGCTCACAGCTCAGAAGTTTGACCACGGTCAGTGTGAGCAGACTTCCTCCTCTGCTCAGTTTTCCATAAATCAGATGACAGGAAATGTGCAGGATTGCTAGGAATACTGCTATAAGTTGGATGTTTCTACACAGTGTCTGAGTGTTTGCAGTCACATTTGACATGGTGACTATAATATCTGGGCCTACAGTACTGTACAAAAGACTTTTATTAAAATGTGCACACAACAGAATTTGTACAGTTCTAGTAAGGATGAAAGTCAGGCTGCAGCGATTGATTATTTTAGTAATTGAGTAATCTTATCGATTATTCCATCGATGAATCGTATAAGAAATAGCTTTGCAATAATAAATATTTAATATACAAAGAGAATAAACACGGGTCTTTTAAAATGAACTGCTCAGTGGTTTCCATTTTAGAAACTGTAACATTAACTCAACCCTTAGGCTGTTTTTATATAAAATATTACATTAAAATTTTAAAAGAAAACACTTCCTTAAGTGCCAAAATCTATAAATGCTCTAAAGTTCTCTCTGACAGTGTTTTATCTCGTGGATGAGGTATCTGGTGTGCACATGTTCAGTGTTTGTGTGTGGGTTTGTGTGCAGCCAGTGACTGTAAGCCTTACACGGAGCGTGTGCTGGCTGCAGTGAAGGAAGGCCAGTTTGCTGTGCTGCTGAAACAGATGTTATGATGCAGATGTTCATTCATTCTGATAACAACCTAAAATTGCTTGGCTCAGTGTCTTAGTTTTACTGGCTTGTGAAAAGGTGTTTATTTATTTTTAAATATTAATGTTTAATTCATTTCAATTAACACTTTTAATCTGAAAAGTGTTACAAAGGCTTAATATGGTCCAGTACACCCAATGCCCCCCTTTAGACTCCCCCCGTTTGCTGCAGGCATCAAATAGGACAGCTGCTGTACAAACAGGCTAAGTTAGCAGTTCATCTGCAGGTTTAAATGCAATCTCTGGAGGCTTACTGCAGATTTCTGTGTGAAACAAACAGCAGCTGCTGAGTTTGCTTTTCTTCATGTTGGAGTTTGTTGATCAGCTGCTTTGATGAAGGACACTTACTTTTTCAAAGTAAAGGTTTTAATGGTGATCGCAGGAGCAGCGCTGCTGTTTTGGACGACAAACACTTTCTTTCACTCACTGTCTGTAAGGACTCCACCTCTTTGTGTTTGTGTGTGTGTGTGATCAAACTATGACAGCATCATATTCATCAGTGTTTTTGTTTAAAACTAGCGGCTGTGTGGGCTCGTTATACGTTTTATTCACGCGCTGCTTCTAAATACGTTTCTATTGCAGGTTTGTTTTTAGCTCCAAATGTGTTGAATTATTCCAAATACTTGATGAATCGCTGCAGCCTTACTTGAAAGTCGGACACTTTTATTCCTCAGCACAGGTGCGCGCGCTCTCTCTCGCTCTCTCTCTCTCTCTCTCGCTCTTTAATTATTTCTGTAAGGAGTCTTCAGGAGTACTTCTCCTGAACACTCTAAAGCTCTTATTTGGATGATGGCTGCCATTTGTATCATCCTTTCAGCGTGATCCCACTCTGCCTCCATAATGCTGGGATCTGGGCAGGCCAGTCTGAGTGTATTCCATTGTGTGTTTGTCTATCCAAGAATGGTTTCACTGCTTTGGCAGTGTGGGTGAAATCATTGTCATGCTGGACAAATTAAGCCACTGGCAATCAGATACTTTCCAGATGGTGTACCAGATGGTACATTTCTGTGTATTGAAGCATTGGCTGAAGTGCAGCCTCAAAACATGAGCTGTTGTGACTGGTTTCAGTCTGGTTCTTGTATAGTTTGGCACACCTCAGCCTTTTCACAGTTGTGTTCACACAGTGATCATAGACATCATGCTGAAACAGCAGGCCTGACCGTGAGGAAGACTTGCACTCACCTTCAGTGGCACAAATGTTATGTATTCAATGACTGATGAGAGCCTCGCTGTTTGTATGCACAGTGATGGAGTCGTAGCTTTTAATATGGAGTTGTCTTGCCTACACAGCATCCCAGAACATGAACTCTAAGAGGAAAGCAGAGACCTGGAAGAGGAACAGGAGGCAGCTGGTAGGTTTGAACACACATGTGATTAGAAAGTGTAGAAAATGTCTGCTATTTGGTATTGTGCTCGATTGGATTTGGTAACACCACAAAAACAATGTTAATGGAAATATTTTTGTCATTGGGATAGTTGTTAGAAATCGTACATGGCGCCACAGTCAGGGGCTCACGATAAACCCCAGAGCCAAATGTTACTAGTTGTGAATAAAAAGACAAACCCACGGGAGTATTTGATTGTACAATTTGAAATGTAAAAAAGAAATGCTCAGTGCGTGGAGCGGGCGACCACATGCCATAAGGCTGAGAGCGGACGGCCGGGTTCGAGTCCACCCCGCATGTCTTCCCCTCACTCCTCTGCCCCCGCTGTAATGAAATGCTCATTATTTAAACTATTAATTCATTGAATCTACAGAAAAAGTGTAATAATGTGCTCTTCTTGAAACTTATGACGACAGCAGCATTTGAAGGATGAAAGCACAGTGTTATGCTTTTCACGGTCAATAAAGTCCTGCATGTTACCGACATATAAAGCTCATATTCATTTATTATAATAATGTAAATGTATGGCACAAAGGAAGCATGACATTGTGTGGCTAGAATTACAATCTCACTTCCTTTTGTTTTGATTAGATCAGCCCTGAGTTAAATCTTGATCTTACCCGGTGCAGACAAAGCAATGTCTTTGTGAAGCCTGTCTGTGGGAAGTGTAACATTTAAACAAAGGTGGTAGCTTTTCCCATCCTTTCATCCTATGTATTGACCCCCTTCCTTTATCCATCAGGCATTCTCCACAGTGGGAACACCGGACTACATTGCTCCAGAGGTCTTCATGCAAAATGGATACAACAAACTGTGTGACTGGTGGAGCCTGGGTGTGATCATGTATGAGATGCTGATAGGTAATTTTTCAGGAAATGAATCTTATTCACCTTTTGAGGTTATTATAAGATGGACTTTTATAATATCTGATTCCTGTTTTTTGGTCTGTGCAGGTTATCCTCCATTTTGCTCAGAGACGCCACAGGAGACGTACAGAAAAGTGATGAACTGGAGAGAAACACTCGTCTTTCCTCCAGAGGTGCCTATATCGGAGAAGGCCAAAGACCTCATTCTCAGGCAAGTGCACCTCTGCTTTCCTTCATCTCCCATCCTGTCATAGTAGTTCATGCTGTTGTCACTCTTGTTTTGTATGCGGACCATGGAGGTTTCAAAAATGTCAACTTTCTAATGGCTTCTAACACCTGAGGTGTTTGTATTGCATTGTACTAACTGATCGTGAGTTTACAGGTTCTGCTGTGAGGAGGAGCACAGGATTGGGGCTTCGGGCGTGGAGGAGATCAAGTCCAATCCTTTCTTTGAGGGCGTAGACTACGACCATATCAGGTGGGCATACTTGCCACGCACGTTAAAGATGGTTGTGCTGACATGTTGAATTCTCAAATGTCTTCATTTTAAATTGTAATAATCAACTTAACATAAACAGAAGAACCCAGAATCTCTGAGAGTTGTGAATGTGCCTACAGGTCAACAGGAAGGCATTTAAAAATGAGTTTCATTAGATGATCTTTGTCTGGCTGGAGTCCTGTGCACCCTCAGATGTCCTTGAGGATGAAGACCCTGGTCCACTGTTTTGTGACCAGGACAAAAAAACCCCACATTATTTATCCCGTATCTAAGGTTTGACTAACAGGCAAACCTTGGCGTACACCTTCCCTGACAGGCAGGCGCTCGAGTCCCCTTTCTTAAACATAGGAACCACTACCCCAGTCTGTCAGTCCGGAGGCACCTCCCCAGATCTCCACGTGACATTTCAGAGGCATGTCAGCCAAGGATTAGGGTCACCCTCCCCTCATCCCGAGACGCTGTTTCCTCTATAGAAAGCGTGTCAGTGGGATTACAGACATACTTTCGGCCTCTGCAACACGTTCCCAGTGATCCCTCACTATACACTTGGGTGCACCCTGTCAGTCTCTCTCTTTACGTGAAGGTTCAGAACATACAGCCACAGATCCGATGAAAGAATTCCAAAATCAATCATCGACCTGTGCCCTAGGGTGTTGTGGTGCCATGTGCACTTATGGACATCCTTATATTTGACTGCAGATTGAAATAGAGTCAAGGCCCTCTCTACAAGTCTGGTTCCAGAGCCCAAGCCATGCGTTGAGGTTAGCGCAACTGAGCCGACATCTCTCAAACTCACACGCTAGCTCAGGCTCCTTCCACGCAGGAAGGTTGACGTTCCACTTCCCGATAGCCAGTCTCTGTATCTAGGGATCGGACCTCGGGCCTCTGCCACCGACACACACACTTCATTTGATGCTACTGCGCCACCTGTAGGTGCTGGGCCTAAAAGAGGGTAGCCCAAGCTGGGCACAGCCACCAAACGCTCTCTCTCCAGTTTCTTCCCCAGGCCTGGCTCCATAGGGCGGGGCCCCCGTAACTCTATCCCGGACAGGGTACACTGGTACCTTGGTCATCTTTTATCAGTAGGGGTCAATTGAATCGCTCTTCATCGTTTGCCTTGGGAGATCCTACCAGAGGTCAGCATGGCCCTTGGGATCACTGGGACACACAAAACCCTCCAACAAAGTAATGCGGCGATTTGTGGAGAGGACCGTTAGCCATTCAGGCAATTTGCTGATTCTGTTTTCAAATGCAAACTTTGACTTTCGTTTTGTAACTTTACTGATGTTTCCAGGGAGAGGCCTGCTGCCATTCCCATAAATATCAGAAGCATTGACGACACCTCAAACTTTGACGAATTCCCTGATTCAGATATCCTCACACCTACAGGTACATACAGTGTAGCTCCAAATATTTCATGCTTTGTTGTGAAATCTCAGATTATTAAAATGCCTTACTACTTGTTGTGTTACTCCAGCCACTCAGGTGTCCAATCAGGCTGAAGCTGATCTGAAGAACAAGGACTGGGTCTTCATAAACTACACCTACAAACGCTTCGAAGGCCTGACGGCTCGAGGTGCCATCCCGTCCTACATGAAGTCGGGGAAAAGATGAACACCACCACACGGGTGCTTGTCCAACTCCTCCATGAATCCTGAAGGAGCTGTCTCGAGTCCTGAAAGAACTGTCTGTGTGGTGTCACACAGCTCTTTGCAAATAAAAAGGGGACTACTTTTCCTCTGTTGCTTTCCACAGGAATGTTTCGTTTCACTAGTAGGAACTGCTGCAATCATTCTGCAGCTGTTCGCTCTATCTAATGCTTCCGAGGGTACTTCTCTACTTCCTGCTCACAATGACACTGAACTGGGAATAATATGTCCACTTGTATTTTCCACCAGTGGCTGCAGATGGTTTTCTTCACTCCTGATAGCACCATTGATGTTCCCTGTGTGTAAAATGAGCACACTGTTGTTGGACTTACCAAGTGCTCTTGTCTTTCCAAACCAGCACATCCCCCTCCTTGAAATTATTTTTTTAAACATGTCAACTTGAAGATGGCATCAAATCGTCACGTGACATGAAATAGATGCTTTTCAGGGATTCCCTTCTTATGTTTCCTTTTTCTGGGCTTGTCTAAAGTGCTGCTGGCTTCTTAAGATCAAACCAAAGACTGAACTGAATGTTTGATCTCTCCATTTCTTCACTTCCACTAACTCTGTTGTGCTTGTTTAGGTTAAAGCGTGCATATTTGAGAATTATGAATTTTATGGAACAAACACACACAGATCATGTGACATTTGACCCCATCATGTCTGCCTTCTGCACCTTAAATGATGTGGATGTCGCTGTAGTATAATCAAGCCTCCAGCTCCTTATATTGCGTGCTTAAAATAATAGTTTGGGTTTGACAGGGCAGGGGAAGGAAACGCCCACTAATGGCTGTGCTCATTATTTAATGTGCAACTAATCATTTTGAATTGGTGACTTGTTTTCAGAGTTATAGAGACAAATGTTACAAATGTTCAGGAGAGCCAACCAGCAAGCATCTTTAGTTAAAGGGGAATATATTTTAATTAAAATGGATTATAAGATTAAATTGAAGAATGAATAATTGTTTGAGTGATTGACTAACAGTCTTATGATGGATGTGCGACTGACTAGTTGTTACCAGACACTAGTCGGTTAACAATTTCAGAAACTTTTGTATTATGCATAAAAGTGAGGGTTTTAAGACATGATTATTGGTCCATTAATATGTAGCTTTAAATGGTGTTAACACTTTGACCCCAGGATTGTGCTCCAGCTCTGTTAATGGTTCTTTGCCACCTCTGCGCTTATCACTGCTTTCAAAGCACTTTGGACTGGTTTGATTTTCCTTCAAACTGGTTTGCTGCAGCTTGAAATCTATTTGATGTGATAAAGAGGTGGTGAAATGGCTTGAACATGAGTTTGTCTCCACTAAAGAGCAGACAGGACCAGTGGGGAGTCGGTCCATCCACATTGAGGGCTAAATGATTCTTCAGTGAACACAATATCCAGAATGCTGTCATTTAAAGTGAATGTAAATGAACTTTTTTGGAATTGTGGGAAAGTGCTTTTTGCCACAGTAGTTTCAAAATGCTGTTTGTTTGAATGAGGTGTAGACCCCCCCCCCCCTCTTTTTAACTTCAGCGAATCCAAACTCTTAGCAATGTTGTTAAATTGTATTTTGATCAGATTAATGCTGTGTTTTTAAATGATCAGATGTAATATTTCCAAGATGAAACTCTGCTCGTATAGTTGAAGCTGTATCCAAAGATATCACGGATGTTAGACTGGTTTGTGAAAACTAAATGTTTGGTTTGTTTCTCATGTTTCTGCTGGAATGGTCTTCTGCGAGTCTTAAATCAAAGATTTGACTTTTCTATGTAATATAGTATATACAGGTAGTGGGTAGATAAATCTCAGTACATTTTAGGATACAGTGCTCCTTTTATTTGAATGGCTGGGTTCCATTTTTTTAACAGTCTGTTATGATGCTCCAGCTCTGCATGCTTTAACCAAACCGTAGATGTGGTGGCTTAAAGAAACTGATGTAGAATGACTTGTTTTATTGGGTGTGTGTGCGCGCGCGCATGGTTGTTTTTTTTTTTTTTTTTTTAAACCAGCAATGTTTGCAGATGCTGTGCTCGTCATTATGCTCTGCATGTCGTCTGAGTCAGATAAGGGCTTTGGAGAAGGTGGATGTACAATATTTATATACCACTGTTTGCTGTTGTACGTTTTCTAATATTTGACAATTAATTATTCTGCACTTCCTGTATTGCTTCTGAACTCTGTAGCATTATATTTTTATTTATTTATCTACTTTTAACCAAGAAGTGAACCTCTTGGTAATTAAAAAAAGTATTTTGCAAGAGTATTATGGGCCCAGGTTTGCAGTATTAATACTGCATATTCTTCGAGAAGTCTTGCACAACTAGAATCGAAGCAAAGACCACAGACACTAAGCTCCATCATAGACTGGTCGTTTTTTTTTCAGCCATAGAGTACGTAGAGCCCTTCACTGGTTCCGTGTCTCGTCATATTTGCAGCCTTATTCCAAAATATGAGCAGGATACGGCTCATCTGCTACGTTTTATCCGAGGAGCGTGCTACTACAGAAATGCAAAAACTAACAGAAACAGAGGCTGCAACACAAATCATGTACATGTTTGTATTCATATTTTAATACTTAATGTTTATTGGTAACATATTTTCAATTTTCTTTTAATAATGCAAAAAAAAGAAAAGAAAAAAGAACAAGTTGTGTTTTCTGCAGTTGAGTTGATTACAGTGGAGGCTCTGTGGTTCTAGCTGTAGTTCCTCAGGTACACCAGTCTGTGAGGCTGGAACTTGTCCCGACACAGGGGGCACTCTGCCTGTAAAACACATGAGGTCAGGTGAAGACTGCTCTACCATCTATTAATGCTTCAACATTAAGTATCATCAGTCTATCTTTAATCATGGCCATGTACTGCACTTACTGGTAATTAAACATAGATTTAAGATGTCAGTTGACCAGCCTAGCTTAGCCAGTTATGGACCGATCTCAGGCCTTTAGTTTCTATTTCAAAGAGACTCCTGTGCTGTGAAACAGCAGACTGAAAGGTTTACAGAAAGCTCTTGCATGCAGAAGCACACATTTTCATTACATAGCAAAGACAAAGGCCTTGATGTCAGTTGATGTCTAAACTCAGATGATGTTAAGAATCTTAGAAACCTTTTGTCTAACTACACTCTGGATGGCTTTAACGACCACGATGTGTAAATATGTAAGACTGCACAATATAGAGTGATGCTGAAAAAAACGAGTTCATATAATGATTACTTCTGGCTGGACTGATAACAATGAACTACGAGTTATTATCAGGTTGTCTCAGAGGGCAGGTAAAAAATGCTGCAGTGAGTAGAGACAGCGTGTTTCTCCTATACTGGCTCCTCTTCATTGGCTCCCTGTTAAATCTTAACATCTGCTCCCACACAAGGTCTTGAATAATCATGCCCCACGGTACCAGATCACCACAGTGCCTCTTTTTATATACACCCACAAACCGCAAGCAAGCCTGCATTAGTAGCTGAAGGTGTGAAGCCGACGGTGCCACAGGAAGGCAGCCCAACAGGAAGGAAGCATGGTGGAGCAGTTGGTGTCTGTCTTTGCCTACTTTCAGTTTATAGGACTATCCGTTGGATGACGTGCCCAAAAAAAGGAATTAAAAATTAAATGTATCTTTTTTCCCCCATTTCTTGTTTCTATCTTTTAATTAGATAGAAAAGTAAGACTTGCACTTAGGCACCTCCAGAGGACAGAAAGGACTCACGTCAGAAAGAAAACTGCATTCTTTCTGCTGTAAAACTTGGTCACTGAAGAACATTCAGGGAGGGGCAGCCGTCTGTGAAAGCCAGCTGTGGGAGGAGCATAGCACGACCACACACCACAAATCAGCAGAATTCCTGTTATAGGAACAACATCTGCAGAGACCGTCCAGGGTACACCGGGATGCTGACCCTCAAAAACTACCTGTACTCCTGTTCCAGGATTCCCCTGTGTTCATTGGTTAAACAAGCTAGCTTGTAGATTTAATCAGCTGTTAAGTGTCTTACTGGTGTAAATGTAAGCAACGCTGCCCACCACGACTGAACTGGCATCACTGTGGGCAGACTGGAAAATGTCTACATTCAAAGTTTCAAAATTTTCGATCAGTTATTTCTGCCCATTTTAATGTTCAAGTTATTAAAAATGTGCGCTTACAGTGCGTTTCATTAATTATCAAACATGTCAGAAGCCAGTAAAAGGACATTGGCTTGGCTACAAATACCATTAGTGTCAGTAATCTAGTAAGCATTTTGGTTCTTTCTTACTTTATTTTGACAAGACGGCAACAGGAACTTAATGACAGCTGACACTGCTGTTTGTCCAATAACACTGAAGATGGTGCACACTGACCTTGGTGTTGCACCACTCTGTGATGCACTCCCAGCAAAACAGGTGTCCACAGGGGGTGGAGGTGGAGTGTCTCCTCTCCTCCAGGCAGAGGATGCAGAGGGCAGCTCTGGGGCCGGAGCTCTGTCTGTGCTGTGGACTACACAGACATACTTCAATTAAATGTTTGTTTTTTGTTTTTTTATAAAGACATGAATTTCATCAGGTTTTATTTCTAGAATGCGTTTTTTGTAGATTAAATCTTGCTGGAACAGGAACGATGCCCCGACATGAGCACATGGTGCTGGGATTTAAGCTGTCACACCAGTGTGTACCTGAGCTTCCTGTGGAGACTCCACTCCTGCCTGGCTCTCTGTCTCTGTCTGAAGTTGTTGAGTTGCAGACACACAGTGATGAGCAGCTGGAGGAGGGACATGACTCCCAGTAACCTGTAACTGCTCCCGACGGTGCTGTCGTTACTGTTCAGCCCTACCACACGCATCTAAAACACACACACACATTCATGAAGATACGAGCTGTAGGATGAAATGTCACTTTCATTGGACTCCAAGTAAAATCAGGGTCACAATTCTGCGAAGAAGAGTAGCACAGAATTCATCCACAGTGATACCAAAGATGATCTGATGCGTCTAAGTATGACAAATATGCAAAAATCAACAAAACGAAAGAAATCAGGGACAAATATTTCCTACAGCACTGGATTTTTTTAAATTACCTACATAACTAATATCAGCCACTCTCTTGGACAGGTGATGGAACGACCCGCTGACGTAAAACAGAGCCGAGTGGAGGCGATAGAGGAGGGTCAGGCTCTGCTGGAGGACAAACACAGCGTTCAGACACGCCCTCCTCTGGGGCTCTGAACACAGCGCCGCCGCTTTCTGGACCCATCTCCTCAGCCAAGACTCGAGGCTCCATGGCACAGACCCCACCTGCTGCCGACGGCGGCTCTCCTGCCCGCCTTCAAGCTCGTTCTCCAGACACACCAGCAGCTTGTCCAACAGATAAGGAACGAAGGCGTGGCAGAGGACAAACACACCTCGTCTGGCTGGAGAGGGGATCTGACGTTTAGTGGGATCCACTTGGACAATGTTAACATATTCCTCACCCAGAGTCTGATAGCCTGGAGAGGAGAACCATCGATCAAAACAGGAAATCTGCTAAATGCCTTAACTAAACATGGTTTATGGTGACTACCCAAGAATGTTGTTAGGCCAAAATATGCAAGATCTGACAACAGCTCGATCTCCTTCCTCCACTCCAGCCATCGTCTGGATCCTACAGGGAGATGAAGAAAACATACGGAGGCTACAGTCACCTCACTTTGGCAATATCATATAATGCCCAGCATGAAATATGTTTGATTAATATCATCCCACAGACAAATATCTTTACAGTGCATATACACATGGATTATACACGGAGACAAACTTGTATTTGTCCGACAGCTTCAGCTTCTGCTTACATGGGTAAAAAGAAAACTCACAAGCTGCATGTTTCTGATCAAATAAAGAGTAGATTATAAATTAAATATTCCTTTATTGGATGAGAAAATCTCACTATATCATAACAGTTTTAGGTCAGATGGGCTGATTTTGGCTAAACAGTCCAAGAGCAGAAACGATACAAACACCAAACGCTTACGTCAAAACACACACATGTGCAGCAGTATATATACACATACATACATATGTGTGTGTGTGTGTGTGTGTGTGTATATGTATATATATATATTTTTATATATATATATATATATATATATATATATATATATATATATAT